>NW_017305504.1:74287-82213 GCF_001594115.1 Trachymyrmex septentrionalis
ATTTTCTATATAAACTGATCGCGAGAATTTTTCGATTTACACGTGAGAAAATAGATTCAATAAATCGCGCTAACTGAGTGGACTTTCCCCTAAATAATCGCCATGATTTCTTTGATGCTTTACACAAAGAAATAATAAAAAATATTTTAAAGGAATAATAAATAATGGCAGGATTTGTGTAATATGATTTTTATACCCGAAGCTTTTACAGGATTGCCATAAAATTGAAAATTAGAAAAATGTCAGGGAAATTAGGAAAGAATTAGAGTATTTTGCAAAATTTTCTGGAAAATAAAAATTCTTGGTTTTATTAGAAGTTTAATAAATTTCGACTTAATAATTAAATACAGTTTCAACAACATTAATAGTTAATTTACATTTTGCTATATTAAGTTACTTTCTTAACAAAATATTTCCAAATCAGGAAAAAATGCAAAAAAAGTTTAATGAAAGCATTAAGGAAGCATTATAAAATGTATCCAGAAATGAAGGAAAAATTATGGAATTTTAGGACGAGGAATTTTTAGCAATCCTTTTCTAATCTTTATTAAATATTATTGCTGCATATTAATATAGCGTCGGTAATTTAGTTTCTTTTGATTTCTTTTGGAGCTACAATTTTTATTTTTGTAATTATGATTCTTGTTTTAAATTATTTAAGTAACGTATACGGCATTTCTCTCTTTGTCTAACTTTTAAAAAACGCGTTGAAGAGAAACTCTGTTATTACCCGCTTATTTCTCTTACGTACCTATTCGGCAAATATTAAAAGACATTCTAAATCGCATCGCATATACGACTTGTAGTGATAATTGTTATTATAACCTCTGCTGTGCAATGTTTTGCGGCTCGAATGTTTACGACCTTGTAAAATTCTTGAAATTCTTGTGCGGAAGTCGCGAGTATGAAATACCGAAATTTTGCTTTCTGCTCTCTTTTTCTCTCCTCTCTCTCTCTCTCTCTCTCTCTCTCTCTCTATATATATATATATATATATATATATATATTCACTATCCTTTGGTTTCTAACTTTGCTTTTATACAATTTATAGTTTTTATTTTTATATTCTATTTCTATTACCTTTGTCGTGTTATTCTTGTTATTTGTATATTTTCATTCTTTCTGTGTTCATTTTATTTTCTCAAAGAGATTGCCTTGGAATAGTAATAAACGCCTTTATCTGTCTACCTCTCGTTCTTTTTCTTTCTATTCGCTATCCTTTGCTTTCCATCTTTGCTTCTATACAGTTTAATTTAATTAAACTAATAATTTTTATTTTTATATTTTATTTGTATTACTCTCTTTCTTTTCTACTATGTTTGCTATTCGATATATTTTTATCTTCCTGCTTTTCTTTTTACTTCTATATGTCTTTAAAAGGTTGTGTTCTTATTTATGAACAACAGTAATAAAGCTTTTATCTATCTCTTTTCCGCTCTTCCTTTTTTAGTCTGCCGTCGTATTGTATTCTTTTACAAGTGGAAATTAGATCGATGAGACTGTAATGGGTCAATTCTAAGCAGAATCGTAAGATTCGTAACGCGTTCTCGTAAAATTTGTAAAAACTTCTGACTGGTATTCCCTCTTCTAATTTTAATACGATTAATATTCGATAAATATCAACGATTTCTTGTAAATTTTATGACTTTAAGAAGCTGTCTGTAAAAAATATTGTATAAGCACTTAAAAATTTTTACAAGAATATGTTACAAGCCTCACGATTTTACTTAGAATTTAGGTAGAAGTTAGGAAAAAAGGAAGAATTTTATTTTAGGTCGAAGTGAATCTTTGCTGCATAATAATATTCATATTCAAATTTGCAAATACATTTTTCAGTTTTATAAACTGCCCGTCGATTCGGTTTGTAGGACTTGAAACGTATTCTATTGTCTGTTGTGTACGTGCGTCGTTTTTCTTTCTCTCTCTCTCTCTTTCTCTCATTATCCTTCTCTCTTAGGTGAGTGCGAAAAAAATACGTAAAATCATATCGCTCATTAGATTGTCAGATTTGCTGTGTAGTCATTCAAAGGAAACACGAAACGAAAATGAGGGAATTATTAAAATCATTTGTCTGAATTTTCTATTATATTTTCACTTATGCAAGCGTTTTTTTCCGCGGTTTCACGTAAAAGACTTGTGGTGTCGGCAGTCAGAGATACAATGAGAGTCAAAAAGTCAAAAGTTCAGGAGTTCTGTAAAAATGTGAACGAATTGTACGCGAAGTCTACACACGAAATATCTTATATCGACGAAGGAGTTCGTCGATGCCCGGATATTTGCCAAGTCATGCCGGCACTGCAAAACTAACGAGTACGGAAATACATATTTCCGCGGGATACATCGGAAAATTGGAAATTGCGTAAAATGTAAATTGGACGGAAAAATATCTCGGAGGTGGATTTCTCGTAAATATCAAGAAACTCGTTATTTTCTTACATGCAAGCGAAACTGTAAAATTAAAATACAAAAGAGAGAGAGAGAGAGAGAGAGAGAGAGAGAGAGAGAGAGAGAGAGAGAGAGAGAGAAAGAAAGAGAGAGAGAGTAATGAGAAAGATTTACATTCGAGAAAAGTTTCGATTGCAATGGAAAACGGTGTATTAGCTCGCAGATCGAGGGGATGGATTAAAAGGTTGGGAAAGATTGGAGGAATCGCAAAACCACGCGTCGGGGATTCCGCTCGGATAATTATTATCCTCGTGAGGAAATCGATGACGCGTGACGCATTTTCTCGGACCGACATCATCGTCATCTTGAGAATGAATATTTCATCTCTCGAACGTCCCGTCCCGCCTGAATCAGAGAGAAAAGAAGAGACGGAGAGACTGAAAGAGGGACATATTAAATTATGAATATTTCATCGACGGAAATCATCCGCGAGCGATTCCGCGTCGCCGATGGAACTCTACCCTTGGATTTTCTCTACCTCGTTCTTTTCTCTTCTTTTTTTTTCTTCCGCCTCTTCTATTTCTATCGCGTCTCTTAAAGTCGAACGCGCAAAATGACTGGCCCATTTTGCCATTATCGAAACGGCAAAAAGAAAGAAAGAGAGGGGAGGGAAAAAAAGGGAGAAATGTATAAGCCGAGTATTGAACGGTGCCAAATGTCAGCTGCAAATCGGAATTTATGTCCCGACAGATAATTCACGAGCCGGGGTTCATTGCAGCTCGTAATTCGTTGTTAACTCTTTACTGCGTGCGATTTCCGTCACGATGTAAATTTCCTTCTCTTTGACCTCGCCATCCTCGACGTATCGTAGCTTTATCTTCATTTGCGATATGTAATTGTGCCAATTTATAGCCGGTCAGTTGTCACGGGTTGACAGATGTATCTCTATTGGTTTAATCATGAGTACAAGATTTATTAAGAAATATACTGACAGAAAAATGTTTGCTATTTGTGAGTATAATGGCGTGGCAAAAATAATTATAAGTAGAAGCTTCATTTCCATAATTATTGCTGCTTTGTGCTAATAATTATTATAATAATAATTATTATATTTATATTTCTATCAAACATATAAATATAATTATAAATATATTTATTATTATTAGCGTTATAATTATATTTACGCTTTAGCCAAGAAATATATACATAGTTGGCACCGAAAATGATCATCAATTATATGATAAATAATTATGGTTAGGAATTCTGTTTTTATAGTCACCACTGGCTATAATGTTAATAATAAAAATAATTATATTTATAGTTTTATAAAAAAGTATACAGTTGGCTCCGGAAATGACTATAAAGTACATAATTAATTTAACGGTAACGGCGACCATTTTCCTTCTGCAGGTGTACGAATTGAAATGTAAACAACCATGAGTTATTTTGAAAATCAACTAACTGATATATAATCGATGTTATTGTTATTTGAAACACACAAAATGCTTGCGCATCCTGAATTTCACTGCAGAGTTATGGATTATAGATTTACAAAAATCCTTTTTCGAATTCGAACCTTTCTATACCGTTTTTGTTTTAATTCTTTTAATGAGATTAATTTAATACCTTGAGCGCGCGGACTTAACGTTATATTTACACTCTGAATTTATTTACGTTCGGAAATGAAATTTATAAATTGTATTGCTATATGAAAATTAGCTACATGCGATTACGAATTCTCGGAAAGAGAAGCTATCGCAGAAATTCCTACTTTGTCGGAAGTGAAATGGTGTCTGTTAAGTAAGGAGGCGCATTAGGGCGTAGAATGGGCCTAGGGGAACAAAAAAATTTAACAAGATATTAATTACTAAAAATGTATATTAGTCTTTAATAATTTTTTTCTCAAATACTATCAACTTCACAGAAAAACTGTAAGAGACAAAAATTATTTTCTTCTCATAAAGTTCTGAGAATTTTTTCAGAACTTTTTAATATCGTATTTTTTCATGATAATAAAAATAAGAAAATGCAGTGCGAAAAAGTTGATAAAAAAATACTGAAAAAATTCTTAGAGTTCTATGAGAAGAAAATAAACAATTTTTATCTCTTACAGTTTGTTTGTAAAATTGATAGTATTTGAGAAAAAAATTATTAAAAATCAATATTCGGCTATTTTTAATAATTAATATCTTATAATAACGATTGCGAGAATTACAAAATGGTATAAGACTTTTCTGTTCCCCTTGACTCATTCTACACCCCCAATGCGGCTCCGACCTTACTTAACAGACACCCTGTAGAATAAACACATGAAAGAAAGAGGTTAAAGAATAGTTTTCTTCCTCTCATTATTGCAATGAATATGTACGCTGCACCCATATTCGTTTTTGCACTCCCGCTTTTTTTTGCGTTCGAAGGTTAATTAGCGTCCCTGAGGATTTCTTTGACGGTACAGGATAAGGGAACGTCATCGATGGCTAAATAAAGCAAAAGGGCGGGGCCCTTTGAGGCGATAATTAAAGCTACGATGTAAGAGAGGAAGGGAACGGGAACAGGAAGAGCACAAGTGGAAAGAGGGGTGGTGGAGGGTGGCTTTGAAAGGATGTTTTAGTTCGCGGAGAAAAGAAAGAGATAAAACAGCTGCTTTCGAGGTGCGTGTGCGCCATTTTTTTTCGCGCCAATTTACTGATCGTGGAATCTCGTTTATAGAACTAGTTCCGCCTCTCGCTGACCTTGAAAAAGGAAAAATATTGCGTCGCTAATAAACCCGCTCTCGATATTGCACGCGCGCTCATCATTAATATGCTTCTATGCAAAATATATTGGAAAGAGGATGAACGTTATGCATTCTTCGATCTTCCGACAATTTTCCAACCGCAAACTTTAAATATCAAACACTCTGATATTAAACGATGAAAGAAGAAACGAATATTATAATATTGCTCTTTTTACTTTGAAAGTGGCACAACTAAAAAATTAATCACTTAAGAAAAATAATCCTATTTTTAATCACAAACAGGATCTCAATAATACTAAATGCAGATTTTTCCAAATATATTATTTCATATTTGCTAAAATTTGCAGTTGATATTATTTAGCACTAATTGTAAGATTTACACACTTCGGCCAAAAATAAGATTATTACTATTAATCGATTTATTTTCGTCGGTTTAATTTCAAAAAATTAAATTTCTCAAGAAAGAATCAGAGAGAATCTATTTTTCAGACACTATTTTTTGCAATTTTCAGAAACTATTTTTGATAGAAAATTATTAACTAAATGAGAGAGAGAGAGAGAGAGAGAGAGAGAGAGAGAGAGAGAGAGAGAGAGGAGATATTAGCGAGAAGAAATATTCTTAAAGTGATAAATCCTAGTAGCATAATTTATCGGTACAATATTAGCATAATATTCGTTCAATATTGGCTTAATATATTCTCAATGTTTAGCTAATATAATATATCACCAATAAATTGCTCCTACAGAAATGTCCGTTTTGTCCTTCTTGTTTTATAATTCTTAAAAAAAAAAATCACGCCTTCGAGTTGAAATAATTTTAATGATTTTTTAATGAAATTAAATTAGTTCGCTTCTAATAGAATAATGTTTATATAGTAAAAAAATTTTGAATTTATATTGGAAACGGTCCATACAAGTCCTTGTTAAAATTTTATGTTGAGTTAAAAAATAATACGTTTTAAAACGTAAATTCTTAGTCGAATGAATAAAATACGTGTTAATTTAACATATAAATATCATAATTTTACTGAAAAATATGCTTCCACAGGTTGCTTACAAATTGTATGTCAGTATTACATTTATCATGTTAACCTTTTTACATAATATTTGTTATTTATTAACATATTCTTCTCGTGTTAAATTAGCACCAAAATTTGAATGGACCGTTTAGGAAACGTTTGTGAAATGTGTTAAATTTAATACAAATTTCCCAATTGTGTACTCAACTCATTCATAATAACTCGAAAATCACGTCTTTTTTAGTTATCTTGTTTTTGATGTAACGAAGCGATATACGTAAAGTTTTAAATGCGGGTCTCTTGAAATGGTCCTCGATTTCTGAAATTTTCGCGAAAAGATCTCGCTACACGATTCTCCTTTTCAGTGCGAGATCCTCGGAACGCGCCTGTCGAGAATTACTGGGATTCATTCACGAGATCATATTGAAATTGCGACTGCCAAGGAATGCCGTTCTGTCCGGTGGTTCTGTTGTAACGGTTATGAAACGGTCCCGATGTCCTGCGGGCAAGAATTCTCGGTTACACCTGTGGCACGTAGGCGTAGGCCGTGTTGTATTATACATGATAAGGCGTCGTGTTAATACCGACGTATACGGATCTATCTGCTATTTTCCTTTCCTTTTTCTCTCCAACATTGTGAGCCAGTAAGTTTCAGAATCGTTGATCCATAAAATGGAACAAAAATTCTTTTCGAAGAACGGACAAGTATAGGACAAGTCGATTTTCAGGTGTAAATGAAAAATTAGATCGGGTCGAGTTAGTACATTTTATTATAATTTTTTAAATAATATTGTATATGGATATCCTGATAATTGAAATTAAATGAGCAGAGATAATTCATTTGATATATTTGTAATATTTGAAAATTTTATTTTCAACTTATAATAAAAGCTTAAAATTGTTCAGGACGAATAACGACGAAGATATTTTCTTTGTAAAATTGTAAAGTTGAAATATGTCGCTTTTTTATTAATAATATTGTAATTTGCACAACTTTGAATTCTTTGAAGTATTTCGCGAAAATATATATTTCCATTTGTGCGTTTTAATTCATTCATTAAAACCGAAACGTTTTATTTATTGAAACATTAAAGCACTATGTCTAATTAACTATGTATTCCTTAATTACACCTCGGTACTATTACGTTTCTATTTATAACGCGTATAGTTTACGCAAATATATCATATTTCGATAAGTCAGCTCGGAGAAAGCAGAATTAAGTTCCACAGGAAAAAGAGGTGATGGATGAGGAGGGGAGAATGAAAGAGAGGCGTGAGAGGGTACGGGTTGTCGACCGCTCTAATAAACATATTCACGCCGGTGATGTAACAATACGGATCTCGTAACGAAGAAAGTAACGCCAAACGGTGCAAGTCCGATGCACCGATGCACGTGATTGATAACACATCATTCGAGCCGGCGGTTCCGAACACGATTTCGACAAACAATGATTATCGTCGAGAGTATTCATATTTAGCAGGCGTGTATTTATCCATTAATCTGTTTGACTTTCTGCCGGTGTGTTTATAATTAACTGAATTAATTATTAAATTAACGTAATTTATAACTAATACGCGCACGCAGCGTACACGTACATTGAAGAATGTATCTAGGTACAATACTAACGTATTATTTTACATATTATTAATTCATTTCGTTGTTATTTCCTGGTTTAACAAATATCGCTTATTTATTGCAACAACGACTGAAAAATCGTTACTCTGAAGTTATTATATGGGAAAAGAACGAAGATATAAAGAAAAAAAAAAAAAAATATATATATA
>NW_017305504.1:82313-82846 GCF_001594115.1 Trachymyrmex septentrionalis
ATATATATATATAAAGAACATACTTTAAAACAACATACTTTTATTTTTTTATATAGAAAGAATGACTTTGCTGTGGTACTTAAAAATTTAGCCAGATGCTATAAATAAAATTTCGTGGATTATCGAAATTATTATGTAAGAGACGCTCAAACGTAATAAATAATATTGCGAATAGTTTTGACATTCTAGCAATCAGCTTGGACGTCCTATTAATTATTTTAATAGATTAACAGAAATAATTTTCTTGCACCGAAAAAAATTTCTGATTGAAAATAATTCTGGTTGATACAATGTTTTTGATAAAATCTACTAAAATTCTTATTTTTATCAGAATAATTATATTAATCAGAATTCTAGCTATCTCAACTAGAATTCCAATAGATTTAACCAGAAAATTCTGATTCGTCCATTTTCCACCATAATTAATATATTTACTCCAATCAGACCATTTTTCTCAGTGTGTGAAAACGCATTCTTTGTTCTTTATCATTGTAAGTCACTTGCCATTTATTGCTTTATATATATATATATAT
>NW_017305504.1:82946-86912 GCF_001594115.1 Trachymyrmex septentrionalis
AGATTTAAAAAGATCTATTTGCTGGTCTTATTAGTTTGATTTTGGGTTTTCAAAATGGAGAGCATTTAAAAAACTTGTAAATATGTATTTAATTTGAAATATAATTTTTTTTAAATACGGTAATTTTAAAATATATTAATTTTAAATTACTACTTACACAGTTTTTGTCTGCCGATTGCGGATGATCAGAGACACACACACCCTGTATATATCTATAAGAATTTGGTGTAAGTTACCGTTTTCAGAAAATCTCACTTTTTACATTTACAACCAGATGGTTGTATCTCACTTTGGATCTTTCAATCCATCAGTGGCTGGCTGTGTGTGGAGCGAGGGACGTGTTAAAGTTATTGAAGAACATTATATCGCTGATGAAGACTCAAAAGTGAATCGAAACGTTCGAGTTCCGAGTGTAACAACTGCTTAAGTATTGAAATTACATTTTAAGATTAATCAGTGCTCTGTTTATCACGTTTCACTCTCAGCTGCCGAAATTTCTCGAAATTCATTACGAATTATTTTCAAACCTGCATCTAGCTAACGTTTCACTTTAGCGAAATCATTCTTTGTAATGTTCTGTATAATCACAAAAATTACATTTTAAGATATAATAAAATTGTAACGATTGAAATATTTAAAACGTTCAGATACATTTTCTGGAAAACTGAACGTTTTTTTTTCCGTTGTAACAAATGAGTGATATGATTCGACAAGCTAACGGTGCTTGTCATGCGCTTCAGTTTGCTGTTCTGATTTATTTACGGTTATTTACTCGCTTTATCTGCTCGCAGCCGCTCATTTCCAATCTCTGCCGCCAAGAATGATCGGATATTGATACTTCGATATTAGCAATCGAGCGCGAGCGTGGGATATCGATATTTTAAAGCGTCCCCAGTCACGTCCGCCTGTTAAATTCGCGAAAGTTTGCAGAGCGCGTCGGTGATTAGAGAGATTAAAGGGAAACATTTTATCGTAAACGATTCGAGAGAATTTAATTCGCTTGAAAGCTTTCGGGGTGAGCGAGCGTTTGCAAAGTTGCATCGGCGAAATTCGCGAACGGGCGAATTCGCGACCGAAGGAGAGAGAGAAAGAGAGAGAATGAGGTGGAAAGCAGCGTTTTCGATAGGCCGCGTTGAATTTTGCGGCGCTTTCATCGTTTAATCGAATCTTCTGCTACGTATTGAGATCGCGGATCGAACACGCGCCGCATCGATCGGCGTGATTTAACAAATCGAACGAGCGAGCGCACCGCCGTTACTCGCAACATTTCGTTCATCGAATCACGTTATCGTTTGATTACACATTTCGAATGGATTGATAATTTCGGCGGCGGAGAACCGTCCCGCTCTCTGCATGCGTGAGTGTTGCGAGAACTTTTTTTTATTCGTTCCCGATTTTTTTTTTTTTTTTTTTTTTTTTTTCAAATATATCTAGCGAAATTTAATTAAAAATGACGCGTTCCTTGATTACGTAGAGTCCGAAGATATTCCCTCTTCCTCCTCCTCCACTCTTTCTTTCTCCATCGATACTGATTTAATGTAAAAACGTGAAAAATAACGGGGCAACAAACTGACAAATTACTCGGGCCGTCGGGATTATTGATAAATTTGAAACAGCCCGAACGGGGGCGGACTTTGTTGAATTCGGAGTCGCGCTCGGATTAATTTATGAAACGTCAATTTATTAATTAAGCACGCCCGGCCGGGCACGGTGAGAGTCGAGCAGCCGCTTTATTATTAATCGGTCTATTATGTTACATACGCCCGCGGAGGCGCGGCAATTGATATTTCGTTTGCAGTCGTCGGTTCACTCTTTCGTATTTCGCACGTGACACTCTCACAATCGCCGCTCGTTCTCGTCGCCGTGACGTCAACCGTCCGGTGCAATTGCAATTATTTGCGGCCTTTTACCTTTACGTTTCTGTGTACCTTGTTAAAATACATCCCCCCCCCTCCCCCTCCCTCGAATTCGTTCGGAGCGTCGCAAATTACGCGTGAAACGCGCGCGCCAATTTTTCTTAATATATCATAAGTTCGGTGATACCCCCTTTTTTTTTCTCACTCCCAATTTTTCGGACACACCGTTGAGTGGAGATCCGTCTGTTTCTGTCAGCGACACGCGCGTTGAGTAATGCGTTATCGAATCGTCAGTCGCACTTGCGATCATTTAGAAAAATGTTCCTGTTTTCCCTCCCGTTGAAATTTTCACGCTACATTGACATTCCCAAGGATAGTTCGAACATAATTAAATACTCTATAAATTAGGGAAATAATTACATTACCGACTCTGTTTTCAATCTCTAATTCTATACATTTTTAATTTTCACTTTCCTACTACAATTTCAAGCACATAACTCCCAAGAGAAGTGATATGAGTTAGATTACAATCTTAGTTTGATATTAATTAATACAAGTTAGAGACTTTTTTCCGTTATTACGATATATTTCTTTATAATTTGTACTTTTAACATTGAGAATGAACTTAGTGATGGTCGAAATATTTGTTTTTCATGTATATTGTAAGGTATTTTTGGTAGCAATTGATAACTTGCTTTTGCTTTTAGCTCTTTTCCATTATACAAATTTGATTTGATTCAATTGAGCGTCGTTTTACGATTTTTTTAATTTTAACGTTACCTTCAACCTATGAATGTTCCCAAAATTCTGACGCTACTTTGACACTTATCGTTAGCTGTTCCACAGTTAGAAAAAAATTCTACATAGAAAAAACAATTTTTAAGTATCTAAAACTTTAATTAGATATAAAAATTGTGTTGGATCGTGAAAATAATCATGTAGAACGTTTAAATGTTGATGACAATGCTGGAAAAACATTTCAACACGCTTGCAGCCAGTTTAAATGTTTTACGTAATTATTTCGATGGATTCCAAACAATTATTTTCAGATTTGTATCTGAATTTCTAGCTGAATTTTCAGATAATTCAGCAAAATCGTTCCGATGTGTACCTAAATATTATCCTTGGTGATTTTTCTTCATATGGATTTACTTAGGAAGGAAATTTAAATGGAAATTTATCGATGCTCTCGTAATTATATTTTTATGTATGTAATTAACGGGAAAGATTCAATATAATATTCGTTCCTGGATCATCGATCCGTGAACAACTTTAACGCGCGGTTTGCAGATCCACGTCGAGAGATAAAAGCGGCAAAGTTATGCGGCTGGCTCTCCTGTAACCGCTCGCGCATACCGGGTGTCCTTGCGGAATGAAAGTACTTGGGAAACGTGACCTCTCCCGTATTCCATGTATGAGTAATGCCTATACCTATGCCTAGCCTGTGCTTAGCCTAAGCGACGTGTTTCGAGATTCCAGCCGACTGGTCACAATCGAACGAGGAATGCGCTTTTCTATCAGCGATCATTATCATAAAAACATACTGACAGATAAATAGATAGGTGGATATGCGTTAGTGAAATGCCACTGGAGTCAAAGACCTGCGAGAGAATTCGCGGATTTGCCTATTTTAAAATTCGTAATCCTAGAAAGTCATGGATCCATACATTATATCTCATTCAAAGAAAAAGATATACTAACTGTAAAAGTGACAATTGCAGGTTTCACATGTACATTAGTCTATTTAACTATACGCATTAATTTTACATATATTTATATAATTGTCATCTTTTATATACAGTTGCCGTTACTTAATGTTTTTTCTGGATGCAAATGTTAATCTAAGGCGATAGCAGTTCGAATATTATTGTAGTTATTAACATTATTATTTTACAATGACTTTTTATTTATTTTTTGTTTACTCATTTTAATACGACTGTAAGAGAAACTTTTAACATCCGTTTCGAATGTAGTTTAACTTTAATCTCGGTTCAACTAATTCTTTGTCTTTTTCTAATTTCAATATAAGAATTAGACAAAGATGAAGAAGTCGAATGAGAGATTGAAGTTAATCCACATTGGTGGAAATAAACGAGCATATATATATATA
>NW_017305504.1:87012-88565 GCF_001594115.1 Trachymyrmex septentrionalis
TTCTTTCAGGTCGGATAATATCGAACATACGTCGCGATCGAGCACAGAAAAGCGGGACGGCCACGTCTGGATCTGGTCTCCACGGACGGGAAAATATGAGCATTTCGTGAAGCCAGAAAAGCAGAGTTTTCATCATGGAAACCGAGGAACTTACTAGGCTCGTCGACGAGATCTACAAGGTAAGTAACGAATCCTTTCGACCGAGTAGGGAAAGCGATCAAGCGCACTTTCAATTATTGAACAGTTACGCCCGAATTGACAAGGGAAATGCAAATCTCAAGTTTCAACTAGAAAGTAGTTGAAATAAGTACAATTCTGGTTTACACGATTATCGTTGAAGAACGAAAATACATTTATTCTTGGAGAAATTTCATACTGTAAATATTAACAAAATTGATTAGTGATAAATCATTTAATTTGAATATTAAAACAACAAATGTTTTAAACTCGAAATAAATAATTAATCACTAACTAATTTAATATTTACAATAATAAAGGACTAATTATATGGAACATTGAGTTTCGGTGAAACGAATTAGTTTTCATGTATATTGCGACGAACAGAAAATATCATAGACGCTAGGCTTAATAATAGATAGTTTGTGAGCTGTGGTATATGAAAAATGCTCTGTGAGCACAAGTTTCATATTTTTAATATTTCATTCAAAACTATCCATATATTAAGCTTTGTGTCTGTGACATCTGTTTCATTACAATATAAACATTACATGTATATTAAAAAAAAAGGTTCATTTGATTAAATTAATTTATTTCGTTTTTATTATACATACATTTTTCAACGAAAGAAATAAAAACAACGGAATTAATTTAGTTTAAAATGAACAATTTTTTTTCTCGTAAAATCTAATTCATTTCACTGGGACTTAATTTCCCATAATTAGAAATTATAATCAGTGAAATAAATTAGTTTGTATAACTATAGTTATAATTAGTAGCTTCACCCTTCAGGGTCCTTTCTCTAAGGGTACATCCTTTGCGCGAGAATTTAAACGACAATCGATTTTATCGAAGCCTCGCATAATAAATCCACATTTTTCGGAGGATCATTTAGGAGATTGGCTTCGTAATCAGGCTTCCAGAGTGTCCAGCATAATTATCGCGGCAGCACCCGGCTACGGTATGGAACGACGCTTAGTTACGATCTCCCGGAGATCGCATCGAAATAACGAGGTAACCGCCGGTTAACCCTGTTATCGCGCGGCTGAGAGTTTATGAGGTCCCGTCGCTGACAAGCGAGCCCCATGGCGCGAGTATATCACGCTGCGCGTAGTTATGTTTCAGCGGGGTTATTCAGCCAGGTGTACTTGGGGGGAGGGATGATGGGGAAGTGCGCACCCCTGCGTGGATATTAATTGGCTTCCGATCTACACGTAACCCCCTTCTCACGCGTGCCATCGGTTTTCATGTGTCGAGAGTACGCTGTTACAGAATGTCGTTCTCCATAATCGCACATTCCTTGGGGTTGTAATATTATATATATACATAAAATCATATAACATTGTAACATACATATACATGTAATTTTATATATA
>NW_017305504.1:88665-89607 GCF_001594115.1 Trachymyrmex septentrionalis
AGTTAATTTGCCATTTACGTATGTATACCCGTCTTAGGCATAAATAATGGTTATTACAAATTTGAGAAATAATATGTAGAATAAAAGAGCATCAATATGTGAAACTTTAAGGATGTATTATACATATTTTCAAAGTAATGAAAAAATTACACGTCATTTTAGATTGCATTTAAATAGATAATAAAAGAAGGGAGAGAAAATCCCTGGATAAAACATTCTTTCACAAAAAGTAATATTTTTTTCTGTGCTCTAATCGAAATATATTTATAAAATAAATGATAAAAATTTCAATATTTTATACAGGTATATTAGGAGTGATTTAGTTTTGTGGGTTTTGCAAGAGCTGGCACTAAAGATTAGCGTCGTCGAAGACATTTTAATCACAGTTATTATTTCTTATTGCTTTAAGGAGGTTCTCGCGTTTGATGAAATATAAGACAAGTCTATAATATACATGTAATACAAATGTTAATAATATCAATTATATCTGGAAAAAATTTCATTGATTTTTACCGTACCATTTTGAAGATATTTAATTCTTAGAAATTTATAGAATTTTACATTACAAGTTGAAGGTATAACCTCATTTTTATAATTATTCTCTTTTAAATTAAAACACTTGCATATAAGGCAGCAATTTAAAAATCGTTATAATTATAAAGTAGACACTTAAGTTTGTTCTTGTGAATTTGATTTAAACTTACCGTACAGTTTACAAGAAATTTATATTTTTCAATGAAAAAGGCTGGAATATATGTCAAATGGACGATGCGTATATATCAAATGAGCATCTTACAACTTTTTATTTTGTCATTTTGAAAATATTTAGTAACATATAAAATTAACAATAATTATGTATAATGGCATAAGATATTGTCAGTAATCTTTTTATTTCATTATTTTAATTGTTTTATGTATTATTATGACTAAACTGTATATTGA
>NW_017305504.1:89707-94750 GCF_001594115.1 Trachymyrmex septentrionalis
GATAATTATGTATAATGGTATAAGATATTGTCAGTAATCTTTTTATTCCATTATTTTAATTGTTTTATGTATTATTATGACTAAACTGTATATTGACTAGGAAATAGCGTGAAAATGTCCTTAATATTATTCCATTATTATGACATTTAGTCACATTTATTAATAGTAGACGCAGTAAACATCGTGTTTGTACTAGGGATGCACCGAATAAGTATCCGATATCCGGTATTATCTGACACTTTTTACTATCTGATCGGATAGTCGGATATCTTTAGTATCCGGGAATGTATCTGAGGGGGATGTAAATGTTTTATAAAAATGTATGCATATACTCGTAATGCTATAATATCTTATATATTGTTGTAAAATTACAATTTTTTTTCTCTACAATTTTTTCTTTTAGAAGACATTGTTCCGAAATACGGTCGAATATTCTACTCGAAAAATTACCTTTCCGGATATCCGATGTTACATTCTTTTTGGATATTCGATATCTGGTAATTTTACGATTCGACGCATCCGTAATTCACACCATTAAAAAAATGGAGCTTTCTAAAAGAGCATTTTCGACATGTGTTGCTTCTGTTTTTTAATCAGAAGAAAACCTCGGTGACTGAAGGTCATACAATTTTGACAGAAACTTATGGTGCTGTTGCCCAATCAATTAAGACGTGTGAATATCGGTTTAGGCGATTCAAAAGTGGTGATTTCTTCAACGACAATGCTCATGTTGCATTATCAGTGAAGCAAACGTTATTAGAGCTGCAATGGGAAGTCTTATCGCACTCTGCGTATTCTCCAGACATTGCTCCTCTGACTATCACTTGTTCCGCTCGATGCAACATGCTCTAGAGGATACACACTTTAATAATTTCGAAGAAGTGCGAAAATTTGTTGAAAATTGAATCAACTCTTGCCAGGAAGATGGGAAAAAATTGTAAAGAACGAAGGAAAATATTTCGATTGAGGATTCGTTCATTATCTTGTTTAAATAAATCAGTTTTTGAAAAAAAAGAACTCTAACAAACTAAATCATACTCCACGTGGTAATATTTTAAGTATTCAAGATGATTCACGTTGCAACGTAAAAGGTTAGTTGTTCTGTAAATAAAAAAAATTTATACTTGGGTTTTTTTGTTTGTAGAACAATTAACATCTGCAATGAAACTTTGCATAAATTGTGAACACTTTCAAGAACTTATACAAAATAAATTGAAATTTTGTCATAGTGATTTAAATTTTAGTATTATGATAATAAAAATAATTAATAAAGTAATAATAAATAAATTATGAAAATGTATTATTCAATCAAAATAAAATATTATAAACACATTTTTTTCATATGCATGTGATTTATTTAAAATACAAATATTAATACGAAAGTAAAATATAAATATAAATATAAAAGTATAAAAGTATAGAGATTTATTTATAAAAAAATGAATTTGATACATCCTTAAATACGAATCACTCATTACATCTTCTTCAGGAATGAATTCTTGACACATTTTTCAGTCAATATTTTCGCAAACATCAATGCAGTAGAAACTCGTGTTTTAAGCAACCACTTAATATTACCGCCTGACTGTTTCTTCTCTGCTTTCTTTCTGTTTATAATTTCGCGCTTTTCCCTCGGTGCGCAATCCCGCGATAAACTTCAGCTTGAAAGATTCAGAAACTTCGTTTACACACTTCTGTGAGCTTCTTGTATAAAAGTTTCCTACAGATCGATATTTTGATCACTGGCTCGCGAAATCACGTTGGGTTCGAAAAACGTCGAGGGACGAAATGTCTTTCACTCATATCGTTCCCACGACATATATCGGTCTTATGCGATTCCCTCCCTTTGGTCCTTAAGTAATAGTTAAAAAGGAGGACACGTGTTAACGGCAGGTCCACGTGGCTTAACGAGGTCGTGCTCGTTATGCATGTTCATTAGAGCGTTCATTACGACCACTTGTCGCCCCCGGACAACCTCGGAATCCTTAATGGCTGAGAGGATTAATTTTTAATATATATATATCTCTCTCTCTCTCTTTTCTTTTCTAGTTTCCCTTTCCACGAGGAAGCACCCGCGATGAATTAATCTTTTTTTTTTTTTTCGTTTCTGCCGTCGGAGGAAAAAATTCATTAGCATGTCGCAATATGGCGCTATTCGGCGCAATAAGCGGCGCGCGCGATCCCTGATATCTGCGTTTCCTTTCCTTCTTTTTCCCTCTTTTTTAATAAAGTGATTTGCGTCTCTCTTTCTCTCTTTCTGTCTGATTTACGACTGGCGGAGAAACGTTTCTACGTTCGGAGGGAATTAAAACGCGATCGAAATGTGAAGTAAGATTTTTATTGTAATAATAATTTAACATGCATTTCTTAATAACAGTTATAAGAAAGTTTTATTGTATTTGTAGCACGAACAGATTGCTTCTCTTTTTTTTCTTATAATTATGTAGATATTACAAATTATGAATCACCTTGCGAGTTAAAATATTAGAATATATATATATATTTTAAGTGGCTCTTTTACACGATTATGAAAATGATTTTAATTTAAAGGAACTTACGGAGTACCGCGATTTATTAAGAAATGATCGTAGTTTACCTCGAAACGTGCATTAAATATTAATGTATAATCAGAGAGTGGATGTGCGCGATTTAAATATTTCTTGCATTAATCAAGGTGGCCTATAATGAGATTCATCGACCGTAACAACGTTTTAACAAAACGTCTATCTAAAGTTTGATTTATTTTAGCGTTGCTTTAACTCTCCTGATTTACAACGAATGCTTAGACGCCATAATTTTTGACTCGTAATAAATATTGCAACGAGCGTTGCACATAATTTGACGTGAATTGAAATAAACGAAGTAAAAAAGAGGGAAAGAGAAATGGCCGATTGATCATCGAGAGCATCGTAAATCCTGCAATTGTACGGTATTCATGTGGGAAACAAATCCGGCAATTTACTATAAAATTATTTGTGCTCCGATCTCTCATCCTGAAAAAACGTCCAAGTTTTACGACCGATTCGGGGAAAGGGAAATCCGGCGTGATCATTTTGATCGCTTTCAATATTATTATTTTAGATGTCGTTCATATTTTTCATACATTATCAACGTATTCGAATCGAACGTCTATACACTGATAAAACACAATAAAAATACAATGGAAACTTTAAATAAAGATGGAGATCCTTGTTTATCGTTTATCTTTAATTTCACTTTTTTATTTATTCAAATTAAATATATATATTTTTTTTGTTTTTCGGCGCGTATTTTTTCAATAAAAATATAAATGTTTATGCTTTTATAAACATGCATATGCATCTAAATATGGAAAATTAAAAATAAAATTTCAGAGCTTTTAGAGACAGATAAATACTCATCAAAGTGGGTGTAAAAAAATTGAATCATTAAAATTTTGTTGTCAGAACAAACGATTTCCATTTTTTTGGTAACACAGATTTGCTTGTATTTTCTACATATTTATGTTTTTTTTACACACACGTTGATTGTTTTAATTATTTCACGCAGAAAAGCATTAAAATAGTGAATGTTTTACGGCATATCTTTTATAATATATTCCAGCATTACATAAAGATTAAAATATAATTTCAAGTTTTTAATTTTTGATATATAATTTTGTCTTAATACTTTTATATAAACGTTGATAGAAGGAATCAATTTATGCAAGAAAAATCATTTGCCTCACCAAAACTGAAGATGATCTGTGTCTCTAACATGATTAACCAGAGAATAGTCACTTAAATGATCCGGTTGGGATGTTTTTCCACTCTTATTAAAATCATTATTGTAACAATATTATTGCTCCTTTTCTAATTTGACATCTAATTGACATCTGGAGATATGAATTTATTTAATGTTCTAAAAACAATAATATAAACCAAACAAATATTAAACAGTATACACATTAATAGATCACTCTGATAGTATAATATTTCTAGAAAAATTAAAATTTGTATTAATACAACGCTTTGTTATCGCGAGTTTTTGACGGGATGGAATTGCATTTTTAAAGGTTCGTAACGAGTAGTTATTAAAAATAGAAAGAAAAGTAAATACTATTCGTTTTGCAACAATTCATTTTTCTCGCCTCTGGAGTGTAAAAAGGGATAAAAAGAAGGGGGAAAAAGAATCCTTATAGGTTGAGTATTTTCCAGTTAGTTTGTCAACCAGCGCCGATTAGACACTTTTTATCTACATTTGTCAGTCTGGTGTAAACACTAGAATCTATCTTTTAAGTTCGAAATTATTTTTTAAAACGCGATACGTATTTGACATCGTCATGCATCGATTTTTTCGACTCATTGCTCACTCGATTTATCGAAAAAAACTCGCGCAGAGAGGAAGAGGGCTGGTCATTGGCGTAAAATATTCTGGTGGAAATCAAACAAGGGATGGACTGCATAAACTGACTGAACTCGCGGTGCATCTGTCTGCGCGGGCTGCGGGAATATCCGGAGTTATTACATGTCCGAATTGCAAGGTAAATATTTCGCTGGTTGGCGGCGCGCCCTCGCTCGCTCGCATGGGTGTTTTGCATCGGACGCGAGATAAAACGCCTGCGTTGACGAAATCAGGATGTAAATATTGCAATAAAAACCGTGACGCTTCAAAACCGTGATGCGCACGTGACGTGTCGGAATCGACCCTGGGAAAACGTCACGGCGCTTCGGATGGTGCAACGGAACCACCACGTTACCTGTCAAACGTTCCATTATTCGAACGCTCCATTCTGAACGTTACTTAACTGTAATCAACAATTTTGCTGCGAACAATAGCCAATAACTATAAATCTCGAAGTCGCGATAAGCCCTATCACGTGAAATTATGCGGCAAGACGCACTGAGAGAAAAATGTTTTGTATTTGTAACTATATAATTACATATTACTATACACTGTTAGAAATGTAACCAAATGAATGAGCTTCCTTTACATGTATGAATGAAATTAAAAGTAATGAGTGATTTAACTGAAAAGTTAAGTTACAGTAATTATTTAAATGTAATGAACGTGTACATTAAATTT
>NW_017305504.1:94850-99361 GCF_001594115.1 Trachymyrmex septentrionalis
ATGATTTAACTGAAAAGTTAAGTTACAGTAATTATTTAAATGTAATAAACGTGTACATTAAATTTATGAAATTTTATGAAAAGTACTAAATTTCATAAATTTTCTTGAAAAATACATTAAATTTTACAAATATATACTTTTTATTATAGTTATAAATACATTAAATTTAATACAATGCCATGAAATTAAGTTCAAATTGTGTAATTTAAAAGTTAATGAAATTTAAAAAGAATATTTCTAACAGTATAATTATGATTATTACTGCTATAATAATAATAACAGTAACTATGTATATAGTTGGCAACCTAAAATGAATAGAATAGTTGAAAATACCATAAAAATTATAGTCACTTGAATCATTTTTATGATAATTTCAATTATTTCACGGTTGTAATAACTATAATTATAGTCATTTTAGGTTGCCAATACATAGTTATTGTTATTATTATTATAGCAGTAATAATCATATAATTATAGTTACAAATACAAAACATTTTTCTCTCAGTGCGGACTCGACAGAATTCGCATTACTTTCTCTCTTGGTGAAAATTTTTTATATAACTTTTTAGAATTTTTTAAATAAATTACAGAATTTTTGAATAATTTTATAACTTTTTAGAAAATCTCTCAGATTTTTTAAACAAATTGGAACACTATTCAAAAGTCCCGAGAACATCTTTTCTAGAATTCTTCATAGATATGTGAATTCTGAGATATTCTATAAAGTTACAACCAAACTAGAATTCAGGGAAATGTTGGAAAAATTTAAAACAATCAGGGAACTTGGGAAAATGTCAAAGAATTTTCTGGAAAATGAAAATTTTTGGTTTTAAAAAAGTTTAATATGCCTACATTATACACTTACACTTTCGAAATATTACTTACTTAACAATTAAATCTAAACAGTGTCAGCAACATTAATAGTCATTTAAATTGTTTTCTCAATGAAATATTTGATTTCCAAATCAGGACGAAAATACAAAAAATTGCAAAATATTAATTATTGAAAATGTCGGAAAAAAATATATGAACCTTGAAAATCTTGTCTGGAAATCAGGGAAACATTATGGAATTTTAGGATGAGAAATTTGTGACAACCCTATTTTTAAATCTCTATTCTCTATGTTTCGTTCTATAATTTTAATGAAATCTTTTATAAAATCTTAGAAATATTTCAAAATTCATATCTATGAAACATTTTAAAAAAAGATGTAGACTTTCTCAGAATTTCGAAAGTGTTCTAATTCGTACAAAAATTCTGAAAAATTTATTATTGTGGCATTAGAGATAAAAAAATACTGGAGATCTTCATTAAACTTTTATCTGATGAAAGGAAGGTCGAAATCTCGGAAGGTCAAGTTCGTCGAGGTAAAATTCGACGCGGTGTAGATAGAATGTACCATGCAAATTATTTGTCTCTGTTGAATCTCTCGAGTCCTCTCTTCTCATCCCCTTCACCGAGGTTTCGATTCAAGGATACTCATAGCGGAGAAATATACTACTATTTTATGACGGATCAAGCTAAACGAAGATAAGAACGTGTAAAGAGAGAGGTAAAGAAAAGAAGTTTGTTACTTTCGAGGGAGAGAGAGAGGGAGAGAGAAAGAGAGAAAGAGAGGTAGTGAAAAAAAGAGGAAGGGAAAAAAGAGGAGGGGAGGAAACTGAGAGGAGGAATGTAGATTCCATCCACCGCGCCCAGGTTGAGATGGTCGCTCATAAATATTCATACGAGATTCCTGAAGCCAGGAAAACATCCATTCCTGTAGAAGCGTACGTGTGCCCGCTCCTTCCCCTTCGTGTGCATTCGGTAATTTTGCGGCTGGCCAATGGAAAAGCGCCGAGTAACGGCAGGGAAAAATGCTGGCATTACGACTTTTCCGCCCGGATCCTTCGCGGGGTCGCGCTTTGTAAAAACGTAAATTTCCCGACGCGAATTTTTAACGCATTTTACGGACTGTTTTTTCTGTCTTACTCTTTCCCACCGCGATCCACCGTGAAAATATAATTTTACTAAACGTGAGAAAAATCTCGTTTAACCATACACGTCTAAAAGTATTGAATTTTATTCGATATTCCAGCGCATGCTGCAGCATGCTTGCGCCTTAGAAGTAGTATATAGTAAGTAAAGCATAGAGAGGAAAGCTCCCTATTATGAGATAGGCGCCTAATATGAGATAGCGGCGTTACTGCTTAACTAATAAACGCTATCTATTTGTTCCACCTTGAATTTATTGCTCTTGGATTGAAAACTATTTAGTAGAAAATTCATTATTCGATCATGCCTGTCGTCATTGTAAAAGAAGATTGTAGAATTTGTATGTCTTTAAGTTTCATTGAGATGAGCCTTTAAACCTTGTTTATTATTTAATAAATAAATATTTGGCAATAAATTCTTCATGCGGCGATAGAGTAAGATCGTGCTAATAGAAAAATACGGGATATGTTGAATTGTTTAATTATAGAAGTTAGATTTGATGATTGTAAAATTATAAGACGTGGAAATCGTATTATGAGATACCCAGGATATTTCTAATATGAAATAACTTATGCTGCTATGTATAGTGAAAATTGTTACTAAACTATCAATATTATTGTACAATAATAAAAAAGACAATCGGAATAAACGTTATTATTAACGTTATCTTAAAGCTTATTAAATTCCCTTCAAAATGACCTATTATTCTTTTAAATTCTGCCTATAGACTTCTAGCGTTTACCCAAAATGAATTTGCTATCTCATAATAGGGGTCTTTCCTCTAAGTAAAGCATCCCCTCCGCCTCAAAATTGATGTAAAAAAACCTACAATATATTCACTAAAGCTTTTTCATTCAGTATGGCATGTACTATCTACTATATAAATGAGGAACAGACTTTCAAAATGTGTTTTGTCCAAAATTTTATTTTTTTAGTTAGAGAGTGTTCAGCGTCAAAAGACTCATATATTATAAGGTACTCTGAAATGTTCAGAAAGCATTTTTTCATCGTTAATTTATATGCTGAAAAAACGTAGGTATTTCGAAGGTATGTTTTTTAACTAGAGACAAACAAAATGCATTTGTTTAACATTTTTAGCAATTATTTAGCAATTTCGTTTAATATTTCACATCCTACTGATTGACCATCCTATTATTTTCTGTAAAGTGCGTCGTTTTTTTTTCTTCCTCGTTTTCTGAAAATTACAAATTTTGGACAAAAGTTTGAAACTCTGCTCCTCAAATGTCGAATAGTTTTTTTATGAACACTCTGATGAGTAAAATTGTATTGAAATTAAGAAACATATCATAAGTATTGTGCGTTTAATTCTTACTTCTTATATTCTGGAATGTTGGATTGGTATAGCTAAGGTTGGACATGTGTGAGAGATTGTTTTCTTTCAAAAGAGAACATTTTTTCGTCTTAAGACCGCGAACTCTGGAAATTTTAAGGACATGTCGTAAGAAAGATATACTGTTAAATGCTTGGGGATCATGCTTTGACTGTTGGCACGCGCGTAAAAAGATCGCGGGTTCGTAATAACTTTACTGTATAGTGAAAACCGCGTAGACCGCGGAGGCAGTGAAAGCGAAAATGCGATAAATCTGACAACGATCGCCTGACGAAGTTTACCCGGGACTGTCGAGGAATTCTTTGTCGACAGTTAAAAAACATCCTGTTTACGGATACGGCGGGAAATATCCGTATCGTCTTTGGAAAAACGCCGCGAATTACGCGCAAATATGCCTCGTCTATGGAGAAAATTTTGTTTAAATTCTGTGAGATCGTTAATAAATAATATTTAAACGTAGAACCGCATAAATTCTCGTTGATGAATTATTAATAATATTATCGAAATAATAGGGAAGTCAATTAAATATTAATATTCTGGGTTGTGATAATAAAGTCGTCATTATTGATTACTATTACTTGTATAATAATAAATAATTGATGTATGATACAATAAATTAATTATATATTAATTTTATACAGTTTGTGTAACAAGAAAGTATACACATATCTTTACGTAAGTAGATACACTGAAAAAAATTGAGAAAAATTTCTTGCTAAAAATAAATTAATTAGAGGATTCTGATCATATCAATCAGACTTCTGATTATCTTAACTAGAATCATAATAGATTCAATCAGAAAATTCTTGTCTATTTTTAACCAGAATTTCAATTTAATGCAACCAGACTCTTTTTTCCAGTGTATTACGTAAAATTATATTTCATAATATTTCATAATATTTTTACACGAGAGCGATGAATCACTCCTTGAATCGATTCTACAAAATTCCGAACTGTATAACTGTAGCAACGGTTGGTGAAAGGAGGAATGGTGGATAATCGAGATAATAAAACCTCACATCTCACAGTAGAAAAAGCATAATGGTTGAGCATGAGAGTAACTGTTCATGGACGATCGAGGAAGGTTAATCGAGTAAACCAAAGTGACTGGGAGTGAATCAGAGAGTGAATTTTAAATCATTCATTCCGCTCTCTCTCTCTCTCTCTCTCTCTCTCTCTCTCTCT
>NW_017305504.1:99461-104827 GCF_001594115.1 Trachymyrmex septentrionalis
GTTTGATCTTAATGTCATTGTATTTAATTTGCATAGATCTGTTTGAGACTCCAGCTCTACGTATCGCTGTTATAACGGATATATTGCATATCTAAGTGTGCACACGGAAAGGATGATTTTGCTAAAATATCTAAAAATATAGCTAGATATACAGGGTGTCTCATAAGTTTTTGCCAAGCGCTTTTATGTAGAGCGGACTAAACTGAATCGAAAAGTCCTCTATCATTTTGCAAATTTCGCAATGGTTAACGAGATATTAATTATCAAAAAAATCTGAATATTGATTTTTAATAATTTTTTCAACTCAAATACAGTCAACAAGAAAACGCAAAAATTGTTTATTTTCTTCTCATAAAGTTTTGAGAATTTTTTCAGAATTTTCTAATACTATATTTTCTTACGTTGGTAAAAATAAGAAAATGCAGTATTAAAAAGTTGATAAAAGATTCTGAAAAAATTCTTAGAGTTTTATGAGAAGAAAATAAATGATTTTTGTCTCTTGCAGTTATTTTGTAAAGTTGATAGTAATTGAGTAAAAAATTATTGAAAATCAATATTTGGCAATTTTTAGTAATTAATATCTTGTTAACTATTGCGAAAATTGCAAAATGGTAGAGGACTCTTCGACTCAGTTTAGTCCGCTCTATATTTACACAAAAGCAGTTTCTTGACAAAAACTTACAGAACACCCTGTATACATTTGAAAATATAATAATTTAAATCATTAAGATTATATAAAAAATTCAAATATGATATAAGTAGTGCAGTAAAAAATTGAGATAGCGTCATAATTATTTCTATTCGTAAAATTATTTCCTGTCTATAATTAACTTTTAAATTCAGCAAAATAAGTTTTGCTGAAATTACTTTTAAGATTTTCTTGTTTTAAAATTTAATCGTTTTAATATGCAATTGCTGTAGAAATAGGAATTCATTGAGAAAGATTAAGTACAGTTGAAATGTATTAATTCAATTTGTATGATAGAACAATAAATTGAATTCATTAAGAATTCAATTAATTCCTTTAATTTCTCGTTGTAAAGTGTTTTTTTTTTGCTTCAGTAAAATTGTTCTTTCTGTACTAAGTGACTATATGATTATATGTATATGAGGTTTAGCGTAAAGATAATAGACTGTACTGCATATAAAAATGGATTTACATATTTAAACGCGTGGTATAGTGTGATTTTTACGCAGGAAACTAAAATCACATACATATACGAACTTATTACACGTTTACTACGTACTTGGACTTGTAGTGCAGTTAGAGAATAAGCGAGACGTATTTTCTACAGGAATGGGACGCGTAATTACAATTGATTGGCTCGCATCTTGCAATCTGATGCTCATGTTTACGGCTTTTCCGTGATAATGACATATAGAAAGTTAATAATTAAAGACGTCCGCTGCTGCTTTCACATGACGGCAATACCTCCTCATCCCCCTCCGCGACGCGGTCGAGGCCGCGGTTTGTAATCGCGCATAAAGCTGTAACGAGATCGTTCACCCCGCAACAAATCGGACGTAACCGACTTCGCTCGCGATGGCTAGCACCAGTTTCCAATCCGACGATATTGCTCCTCGGCCGGTCGTGTTTCTCTCGTTTCAGTGCGCTGACCAGGCATTCCGATTGATTTCTCAAGTTCTGAAACATTTCGAACGGTCTTAAAAGCAGCGTTTACATGCCTGAATTCTCGCATTCGTGTCCTTTCGGATCTATGGAATCTGGAGTCTCACAGTTTATCGGAAATTCCAATGTTTATTGTGAATTTTTAGAAACTCAGACTGGAGATTATCAATGACTTTGAAATTTTTCAAGTATTTCTAAAATGGCACGAATTCCTAAGTTTTACACAGAATTTTCTGAAAATTTAATTTCAACATAAGTATTTATTTATTTGCAAAAGAAAGATGCCTTTAGAAGTTTTAAGATATTTCGAGCAGTTATGAAATAATCTTTGCTCGTCTCAAGTTTTAAATCGTTACATCTCCCAGATATGTAACTCTTAAATATAATAAAAGTTTAAAATTGTTATAATACAGCCTTACAAGTATAAAATACCCCTACAAATTGATGAAAATTGTCCAATATCTAATGAGAAATAAATTAAAAAAAAAAAACAATGTTATTAAAAAATAATATTCATTTTTGTAATGATTTTCACGTTTACTTGCTAATTCTTCTTTGATTTTTATCTCCGCCTTTTTCAAGGAATTTTTGCAATTAATTAATTAAGATCTTAATCAATAAATAACATTATACTTATAATCAAGGCTGCATTAAAGCTGCATAAAATTTTTAACCTTTTCTTTTTTTATTAAAATTTTTGACTTTTCACATTCTCAGATCTTTTGAAATGCAGAAATAAATCCCAGTGAAATTAGATTGATCATTTGAAAGTTGCGTATTTAAAATTGCTGTGCTATTTCATGCTATTTCATAGCCAGATGGTGTAAGAAATGGTGGGATCCTGTTACACTATAGAAAGTACGGCCCTGGATCGAGCCCCGTTTAATCGCAGCTCACCACGAGAAGTGGCCGATCTCCTCTGGAGTGGCCGAGCGAAAGCGACTTTCTCGTCGTTCAGCGCGATCTTTCGCATTCCGTTCTTTACAATTCCGTATCGTTTCTCGCCGAGTCAGTAGTTTCCTTCGTGTATTTTCAACGTTGTGAACGTGCGTGAAAAATGCGATCGTTGAAAATTTCGTATTTACACGTACACGAATGAATTAAAGGCTCGTGATGCTCGACGTTGAACTTATCATACCGATAATGAATTTAGTTCAAGTTTCGAGAGACGATAAATAATTATTATAGAGTCGTACGACGTTCTCTCGGAAGATAAAATGATCAAAATTACCTTTTTTTGCTCAACGAAACTTGGTTCTCTATAGATATGTTATGTCTATATCTCGAAATACAATAACACACTCGTCAGAAAATGAATGAGTTGATGAAGAATTTGATAAATAAGATAAGGGAGACTCGTGGATGAGAATCGGGCTTGCTAGACTCGAATATCTCGTTTCGCCGTAATGACCTTATCCCGCGGCAAGAGGGAGAACTCGATTGCACTTATTTTGTCGGGAAAGCACGTGGTCTTCCAGGTAGTTTCCGCGAAGCCGCTGGAAACCAGTTGGTCGACTGACCCACCTGGGACCACCTACGACCTTCTGCAACCCAATGGCGTACATACATCGCCATTCGGTTGCAGTTGCACTTCGCGCTGCAGTTGCACAACCGGTCCCGCGGTATGAGCACCGCGAGCGAGAGATTACCGTGCTCCTTTCTATTCGATCTTGCAGCACTAGCGAGCCACGGGATCTCGGAACCCTCCCCCGGTATCCGGATCCTCAGGATTTTTCGATCCCTTTCTGAACGTGCAATTTCGAAAATCCGTTTTTACGATCCGCGTCACTCTCGAATCCGAATAAGTGAAACTCTCTAGAGTTTCATTGTCGGCCGGATCCGTTCAGTCTTTCAATTTTACCTCTACATCCTCCGTTCGATATTATAAGAATCTTATCTCTGGATACAGCGCACTTTATCCGCGGAACATCCCGAGGATGTTCTTCGAACGTCTTGCGAACATTTGTAGGATACCCCTCGGAGGTCTGCTCCGTATGTGACGTCGCCCTTCGTGTCGTTCTCGAAATTTCAATGTTTTCAATGAAGTTCCTGAAGTTGCAAATAGGTTTCGCGAGTCTTTACTCTAGCTGCGAGCTACTTACATTTTGGATTTTGAATTTTTACAGCCACGGGACACACGCGCGGAAACTTGAACGCTCGAAACTTGGGCGTTGCGAAATGCGTGCGAACTTTTTGATACTTGTAAAGTTCGCGTGGCCGTGGTAGAGATCGTTAAATTCGTAGGTAGCGTAATCTCGACTCGTTGGGGATGCTCCGGGCGGTTGGATGATGCAATTTTCAGGTTATCTCATTGGAAAGCCGGGCACGTCGCTGCCGATGCATGCATTTATCTCCGTGAATTTCTGGGTTGCGCGCTATTTATTTATTAAAAATTTCATTTCGATCGCGTACGTGCTTGCGCATCCTTTACAGGAGATAAATAAATGAACGGCTACAGTTTCGATGAGAGGGGTTAGAGGCGAGAGGTGGGGGTGACGGGAAGTAAGATCTCCCCGGGAAACTCAATTTTCCCCGATCTTCGAGCGAGGCTTTCCTTCGGAGCTCTTCCGCTGCTCGCGTAAATCTCCGCGGACTTTTTTTTTCCCCTCTTTTTTTCCTTTTTGGAGAAGGACTCCCTGTTTCTTTTCTCCGTTTCCTCTGTCCATTGTCGGAAACGAAGAGGGCAACTTCTCCGGGGGAACTTTCCGCTCGATTCGCTCCAAGTGGCCCGCTCGGAGTTTTCCGCTTTCCCCGAATGAATTTTCGACCTCTGCTCGCGTAAACGCGCGTGAAAATTCAAAGTTTTGAAATCAAAGTTTCCCAAAGAGACTACGATGCATTCCTGAGAGACTCTTAAGGAGCTTCTATTCTTAAAAAGCTAATAACGAAGGAATTTCTTTTTCGTGTCCGTTCCCACCGCCGAGAAAAAGAGAGAGAGAGAGAGAGAGAGAGAGAGCTTCTTTTTTCTTCTACAAATACATAATCCGCGTTTTCGTCGTAGAGTCTCGTCGCGTCGGTGAAAAATTCTTCGTTTCGTTAGTTACAGCAGCTAATGCGATTTTACTCGCGGAAGAGCCAATTAATGATAATTACGCGTTATCGCTCTCGCTCGGATTATTCGTGCACGGCGCGGCGCGTTCAGTTAACTTTACGTATTGACGCTCGCCCGGAGAGTCCCCGGGCTTAATTAGGACCAAAACTCATTAAAGCCCGCGAGTGTCTCTAATTTGTCAGGACCCCGTCCTGGGGAGATGGAGATGCAGAGAGTGCCGAGAAGAGCTTTCGTTTCGTCCCGCAATGAAACGATTAAATGGCGTAGTCTGCCGGTAACGTATGTGCAATTATAAAGGCGCTGCTTGCGGATGACGTTCTTAATGAGTAATTAAGGACTCGCGGCGGATGTGAATGCGTAAGGATTACATCTGTTTTAGGGTAGGGTTTCCAATTCCATTCCGGGGAAAGTTTCATTTCCGTTTGATTGATGTTCTCCCGATTAAAGGATATTTTAGCGGAATTCAACTTTGCGGGAAATATCAACGGTATTTGTAAGAAAGTGTTTCAGGAAGAGGAAGCAAAAATATGCAAGTTCTGTTAAATATTAAAACTTTAGCTTTGTGAAACTTATATGCAGCAAAATACAATCTGGATATTCTTAATGGCTGAAGGAAAATAAAACATATATAAAGAAAAGTTTTCTTCAGCCATACATGTATATATATATATATATATATATATA
>NW_017305504.1:104949-121485 GCF_001594115.1 Trachymyrmex septentrionalis
GAAATTTTCTCTTCCAAATATCATTTATATAAGCAATTGATAGATGTTTTACTAGAAAGGTACGACATTCCATCGACATTATTCAAGCGTTGCAAAGTAACTCTTATTAATGGAACAAGTAATAAAACGAATAGCGTATTTCTCATAAGTTTATAATATCTTGTCTATCCTTTGTATATGTATAATATATAAAACGATATAACAAAATATTATTATACGTATATTGTTATATATATATATATCCCTTATTTCAAAAATGATGTAATTAACTAACAAATCAACTCGTTCATGATAACTAAAGAAATACGTAGTTAGAATTGTGTACTTTTGAAACGATGTATAAACTACTTATTCTTGTTAGAGGCGACACATATATTTTTATAAATGAATTAGCTTTAGATGAGAGAAAGAGACGTGTATCAGATACACTGCACGCTGCTTTTGCATCGAGAAAAGAAAAATGATTCGCGACGACGTTGATTCGAAACGAGCGCATTGACCTTCGTTGCACCTCGGCCGTTGGAATTGTGTTTGCATAAGATTGCGAAACGTGCAATCGCGTGCGCCAAAAATTCGACCGGTTTGACACGTCGGTTTTCCTTGGTGCTAACGGTATATCGGCTGCTATCGCTTCCACCTCCTACAGGTCGTTCCAGGTGAATACACGCGACTTCCCTCTTTTTCTGTTTCAGCCTCTTTCCTTCGTTTGTCTTCTGATTTTCTTTTATTAGAAACGCTCAATATACAATTTTTCCTCCTACGTAAGCTACTTAATCAACTGATTATATTGATCTAGGCCTTGTAAACCGATTTTCACCTCCCTCCCCCCCCTCTCGCCTCCAGTCTCCTTCCTTTTCCTGTACACGCAATTATACAAAAGACACCTGCGGGGTGCGGCAGGAATTCTAGAATTTATAATTATCACGCGTACGAAAACTAAAAAAAAAGAGCATTTTATATCGAAATGCAGAACATGCTTCCGTTCCATTTAACGAACTGCCAGTAAAAGCATGTAATTATATGGAAAGATTTTAAATACAGTAATTTTACTGTATTTAAAAGTATTTAAAAATTTAACTACGCGCGGAAAAAAAAGTGTTCTTAATAAAACTAGCGAAAAAAAAGAGCTTAATAAGAATGGCATTTTGATGAGAAAGAGAATTTAAAATTACGACACTTAGCAATTCTGTTCGGTTTCATTAAAATGTCTTGTTGATTTAATTAGAACATTTTTCTCAGTGTAGACACGGTCTGAAAATAATTTTGTTAGGCATGTGAAAAGAATTACACAGGAATCTCAGGTATGCAATGAACAAGGCTGCAATGTTTTGACATTCTAGCAACCAGTTTGCGCTAGAGACCTTCTAATCAGAGTCGCAAAATGACGTCATTAACGGTGCGACTTTTCAGCAAATAGCAATATAACATGACTGCGTATCATTGCCACAGCCACATAATATTCTTGAAGTATCTAAAAATTTAGCTAGACACACATCTGAAAGTAATTTTGTTCAACTATCCAAATAATTACGTGGTAATCTGAAACATGATGAGAAATGCTGCAAAGTTACTTGCTGATACTCCGGCAAATCAGTTTGAGCGTCCTTCATAATTATTTCGATGGTGCAACAAAATTATTTTCAGATCTGCGTCTAAGTAAATTTTTAGATACTTCAGGAAACTGTTCTTTCCGTGTAGGCTAACCACGCGCGCGAATACCAGGCTGAGCTCGGTGTTCTCTCGGGGGGGCTCAGAAATAATTATTTAAAAAAAAATTAACTAGAAAGTCGAAGATCTATCCAGGCGATTTCCCAGATCTCTCATACAAAACGCAAGGTGTCCATTATCGTTAAGTTTAACGAAACGTGTGTCGGATGCATCGTCACGGAAACCACAACGGCTTACGGCTCTTGCAGCCGTTATGTGATAACACCAGGAACATGAGAGCTCGCTATTATGTCGCGAGCGAATCGCTGTGGTTGAAAGGCGCTTCGGCCATTTTCACTCTCCTGGCCAGAAGCTGGCTGCATTTTTGTACGTTCACTGCAACGTTATTCTCTCTCTCTCTCTCTCCCACTGTAATAGTTAGGTTCTTTCCCCCGTTTAACGGTAACGTGGTGAATTACGACCACAGGATTCGCTCCTTCGAGAGGATCCTTGTGCAAGACCATCCACCGGTAAATCCAGCTTAGAAGGTCACCAGGTCGTCCAGCGAATTCACTTTGATCTCTCTTTCTCCTTCTCTCCATTTCTCTCTATCCGCCCTCAGTCTCTCTCTCTCTCTCTCTCTCTCTCTCTCTCTGTCTCTCTCTGTCTCGTGTCTCTCAATGGTGGAAATAAATGGTTATTAAATTGCGGTAATTGATTATTCTCGAGCAATTGATTAACCGCAGGCGAACATTGAAAAAGGGTCTGTACTACCACACATATTTTATTTAGCGTATTGGCGCGCAATATTTAATAAACCCTAATTAAAGTAAGCACAATAGGAATACAACATAGTCCTGGAATATTATATGAATGTATTTTACTCTTTTCAACATTCATGTAATATTCTAAGAATATTGTGTTTTATAAAATAATTAGATGTATCAAATATTCGTCATGTCTTCGATCGTATACGGCGAATGCGTGCCCTTTAAAAAGAGAAATTGGTTTTCTTCAGAGCCACCATTAATTTTCCACAAAATACTAGTTGTAAAAAATGAACTGAATAAAGTATTTGCTAAATCGAAGTTTATTAATTTCAACGATTTAGAACACGTTTCAGAAGTAATATAAGTAAAAGATATATATATTGCGCTTCATTAAATATAATCGTGATAACGCTTGCTGATAACACTGGTTTACAAATTTTTCATAATTTTTAGTGGCAAGGAATAACTTTTATTTTAATCAAATTTTGATTAGAACAACAAGATTTTCAATTTACTTCATTGTAAGAACTTTCTTTTTAGTTAAATTTTATTCTTATAATCCAAATTTTGTTGATAATCAAATTTTCATTAGAAAATTACGTATCACGGGAAACATTTCTCTCCAATGTACATCTTGGGAACCCGGAAAATAGGTTTTTGTTGAACAAGTAGGAGTGGCCATCGAGCAAGACGGAGAATCCGCACCGCACGCGGATGTTTGAGCGCGGCCCCACACACACGCGAAATTCATGCAAGGCTATCCCGTTAGTCGACATTCATCGGCTTGGACTTCATCTCCGGCTTCCCTGCGTCTCCTCTCTTTTTCTCTTTCCTGTTCTCTTCGGAGTGTGGCTGTCTGCCAATAAAAGATGTTAGAGGGGGACCGCGTCCATTTCGCTCGCAGTGCCCAGTTATGCGGACTGTAACGGAATCGGCCGACTAAATTTACCGCGGCCTTATCGATCACGGGGCTCGGACTTTCGGTCCCCGTCGACGACACTTTTTACTTTGCCGTAAATCCCGAAAAAGCAGATCGAGCCGTCGCGATTTATGGCGGCACACTTGGAGTCATAAGCCGCGTTAGACCGGGAATTTTCGTGCTAAAATAATGAATGGCGATTGCCATAAATATTGGAAGCGGAATAAATGACGTAAAAGCGCGGCCGACGTGAACGGCGAATGAACGGTGAAAAATAAAGTAAATAGCGCGTACGACACGCGCAAATAACCAGTGAACCGGTAATAATAATAGGACGAACAATTTAATGAAGTGACAAAAAATAAAGGTGAAAGGTCTTTTACGAGAAAAGAAAAGTCAACACGGTGGTTGACAATAAGATCTGTAAAGTTCGCACTCTAAATGGCGGATTTTAACAAAATCTACAGTGAGTGCAAAAAGTATTTGTACAAGGAAATTTTTGATAAAAAAAAGTATCTTATTTGTAGAAAATAAACATTAATTAGCAAGTTTATACAATTAACACGTTCTGTTCTATTCTTGGTTTTAGAAACTCAATTTCTCGACTGTACGAATATTTTTTGGGCATCTGAACAATTCAATTTTTCATTCTCGCTTATTTTTCAGATGATACATATTGTTTCTAATTAATACATATTTTTTTGGTATACATAATTTTCAAAAACATACAGTTTATTTTATTCTTTATGAATAAAATTGCTAATTACCGAGCGAGAAATGATCGTCGAGTAAACGTCGAATCGACATCAAATTGGTGTTGAAATCATCGTATCGATATCGATTCGATGACTCACTTTTCTCGCTGGATAATATTTATTTCTTTTAAATAAAGTTTTTAAAAAAAATATTTTCTCTGTACGCGAATACTTTTGCACTCACTGTGGATATCGCATCGATCGCACACAATTTGTCCACGTTTATCTATAAATAATAATTTTTTGTCCGCCCTGCGAGAAAATTTATGAATAAAAAAATAATTTTAATATGAGCATTCCAATGTGTGTATATTTTTTAAAATTGTATACAGGATTCGATTGTCCACAATTTGTTCGCATTTGTGCATAAATCATTATTTTTACCTTTGACGTAAGAATTCCTGTGTGCCCTCACAACGTGTTAGAATTTGGAAAAGAATACCGAGAGGAAAATTACGGCGGATTCCAGCGTTTATCCGCGTTACGTAACACATCGTCGAGTCGCGGCACGAGTCTTAATGGGCCTTACCAATCTCCATAAGTACGTGCCTACGCTCTCCATGCGCGCACACAGCTCTGATATTCATCTTACGACACATCCAGGGAGGAGCAGCTGATTTCCTATCGTTCGTTCACCCCGCGTAAACATTCTTTCACGGCGATTTTGCCCCGCAAACGGCCTCCCGACGTTGATCCGTTGTGTAGTTACGTAAGAAAATGGCCGGTATTGTCCAGCTGCGGAAATGTCAGAAGCCTTTTCAAAGCTATGACATTCAGCCTGTATTAAGTATAATTCCATCATCGTTAAACCTTTAAGTAACGTTATTATTATTTGTGCATTATTACACAGAAAGACAGGTTTTATCCTGAAGTATCTAAGAATTTGGCTAAATATAGATTTGAGCATAATTTTATGTTGGACTACTATTATAAAATGATTATATGTTACTGGAAGAAAGACTGATAATGCATTGACAGAAATGTTTGATATAAATAACCATAATTAATTTATCTCTTATGGTTGTTTTAATAAACCAGTTTTAATGTACATAGATCAATTAAGTTGCTGGTTTATTTGACTTTTCTACTATTCATGTTGATTTGCATTGCAGCTTCGAGATAGAAAGTTAATACTAGAAATAGCTATTATTGTATGTAAATCATAAACATTTTCATATCTTTTAATTAAAAAATTGTTTCAATCAAAATTTAATTATTCCACAACCAAATTTTGGAATACAATTTTTTAATCAAAAAATAAAAATGTTTTAATTATTTAATTAATGTAAAAATTGTGTTGTTTTAATCAAAATTTGATTATTCTAATTTAATTTAAAAAAATGGGAAAGTTTTTTTGTTAATTCACATAACATGATAGTTATTTGTACCAAATCTATTTTTCTCAGTGCAGCTATTAAATGTCGAGTGAAATCATTTCAATCAAACGTTCGGTTAATATAACCTTTGTAAAAAGTAATTTTAGCTTTCTGAATATTAATTATTTTCAAACATTAATTACATTATTATATTTGGTATACTTATACTAAGTAAATATTTAGAAAAGTTCAATTAACTTGGTTATATTAACCGAACGTTTGATTGAAATGATTTCACTCAACATTTCGTGTAGCTGTTACACCAGATTCTTTTTTCCGTGTATTATCTAAGTATTTGAATAATGGTTGGGGAGTACCTATATGTGTACCTATATGTAATTAAACTGGGCGCGGTTGGATATGAATCGAAGGATGTTGATCTCGCATTCGTGATTCAGCAAATTGTTTTCGCGAAACCGTTAATAAAGCCGCAGTTCGAAGAATACCGTTGCTCTCGAGCAACAATTTGCGGATTTTCGAGCGGCGGGAAATGCACGAGATAATTGGCGCGCTATCGAATCCACGATCAGGGCGTCGTTACCTTCCGACGCACCTGACGCGACGGTTCTCCACCTCTCACCCCCTGCGATGCCCCGCCGCCGAGAGCCGGGGGGCAACGTGAAGGTCGGGGGTGAGCCGAGTTTAATTTAGCCGTCACGCTCTTACTTGGGATCGATACATCGTAACCGCATCAGCGGAGTTACGCCTCGTGAGTGCCACCTTAACTTCGACGGCGGCGACGCGGCTGCCGAAAGGAAAGGAAACCCCAAACCAGATCCCGCTTCCGGAACGACGCCCGGCACGGAAACCACCCCGAGGGGGGGGGGAGGGAGATCGACGGACCGGTCCCTCCGGCGTTCTTGCGCGTTTTGGGAAAACATTGATCTTAACTCCGAGTTGACTTAACCGAGATTTTGGGATTTACGTTCTCGGGGACAGTTGCGTGTGGAACTGGAGATTAGAACGTGCGAGAAATCGGAGATTTGTTGGACATTTAATATATCTCTAATTACATTTTATATATATCTATATTCCTCTTCACCCTCCAAAACTGACGGTGGTGGTATATTGAACTCGCTCAATTATAAATCTCTTTGTCAAAAATGTAAAAATAATTGGATTTTCTTTATGTGGCCAATTTGAATTATTCTTATTGATATATTTACTATTCATTCTTCTTTATACGAGTTATGTCAAACTGAGATTCTTCAAAATTAATTAGTATCTTTTAATTAACATAAATTAATCTTACAGTTAATACTACTAGCGTTACAAATTTTGGAATCAGTTCCGAAGAGCTAATTTAAAATCTTTAGTAATTAACATTTTTTAATATTCTTGCAAAACAGTATTAATTGTAATTCAATATATATTAATTACGATTTGAATAATCTTCTATTCTGAAACCATATATTCTTGAATTCTCGATTCTCCGAGTCATTAGATTCTGCATCCCAACAGCAAAGTTTCACAAACCTCTAACGATTCAAGTTTGATAGCCAATTTATACTATCGGTCGTCTACTAAACAATTTCTGCATTCACTATCGCAACAAAGTGTATTATATATACTACAACTTCAGTTGATAAAGTCGAACGTATCAATTCTAACTGCATCTCTCGCTATTAATTTACATTATCACCTTCAGTCATCTATCAGCAAATAATTCATGCATTCTCTAACACAACGCAATGTTTCCTATCGTTAAAAGCGTTTCTATCGCAGAGCGAGCTTAACTGCGTTCAGCAGACAAAGCAGCTCAGTGAGCACTCAGTGATTTTTTTATATATTATAATTGATTTTTTGCTTTATTCTTCGCTGAATCTAACAAGTGTAGAAATCAATCGTTAATAAAAAAATCACTGCGTGCTCACTGAGCTGCTTCCTCGGCTGAACGTAATGGCGAGAGCATCAAGAGAGAAGACGCGTGATGAATTATTTCAAAATGCAAGACGTAGTCGGTTTCATTCATTTATCTTATAATATCTTAAATACTTCGTGAAGGAACAAAAGCACCGCAAACATTAAGACAAAAGTTTTGTTCTATGAATCAAAATTTTACTGAAACAACAAAAATTTTTATTGAAATGCGCCGAGGAAAGAACTAATTTTAACTGAATTGCTTAGTTGGGAGGGAGGAGGAGAAGATTTCAATAAAATTATTATTTTTCTGGTACGCGATTGTTCTCTATTGGCGATTATAAGCTTAACACAGTCCATTAACTCTCGATTAACATCTCGAAAACCTATCGAGGCAACCCTTTATCGAAGCAAGTATCTCGCAAGCGATTCATTTACATGAAGTGGAAGTTAAAGCGATAGAGGATGAGAATGCAAAGTTGAGATGCTTTGTGTTTATATGATGTTAAATAAAAGTCTAGAGGATCTAGAGGCGTGGAAACTGAAGGATAGAGGCAATGGAAAACTGAAGGATTTCAGAATCGGAGTTCTCTCTTATAATTAAATTAATAATTTAAATAAAAGATCAATAAGATAAGATTCTTATTACTTATAAAAGATCAAATTTTTACTTGCGAGTTTCGATTGTTTTAGCTCAGTTCAATGCAGTTTACTGAAAGATACTTTTTTTCTTTTAGAATATCTTGGATAAGTTCAATCCTGGCGCGAGGCAGCTGATCAACGCAGGCAAGGCGTACCTGAAGGCTCTTCACGGTGAGTGAATTAAATGGAGTATGCTGGAACGTTTCGAAAGGAAAGACAGAAACGGACGGGTTTAGCTCACGGATGGAAAGAAGACCAGTGCACAAAGAACAGGGTGAAGGCAGGGGAAGGGGGAGAACTTCGTGTTAGCCCCTTGGGTCCTGTTGCAGGATCGAATTGCCAGCTCGTTAGCATTGTGAGCTTTTGCTCCGCCTTTCCCGTCTTCTTTTTTTCCATTCCGTGGCGCTCTGATTAATTTATTTTATACAGGAATGTAGACGGGTTAATGTTTAGGGTTTCATACGCTGTTACTTAATCGGGGCGCAATTAATAATATCAAACATTTTTCGGATCGGCGATATTAAATATCTGGAATGCTGCAATTAATATCAAATTTTAACATGTCGTATACGTGTGTATGGTATAACGAGATACGAATATCCAGCTCTTTAATTTTTTAGATTATACAATTCTAGATTATACATATAATTGAATGCGCACACTGAAAAAATATACTAAAGTATAATAAATATTTGGTTGTTGTGAAAAATACTAACTAAATAACTTTTTTTAATGTTAACATATATCTATACATTTGTGATAGAAGGACCATTAGTTTTATTTAATTTTTTTTTTTTAAATATTATTATGGAATCTTATTTTTTTATTGAATAAACATTTAGGGGAAATCCGGGCAGTACGGACGTATTAAAGTTGAGAAGAAAAAATGACACACAATTAAAATTGGGATTAGAAACCATTTTTATTCTCACAAATCTCTTAAAGGACTTTGAAATAAAAATAAAAAAAAAATGAAAAGACTTGAGCATTACTATGTCGTTTTAGTTAAAGCATAAAAAAAGAGAAACCATCCGCTTTGCCTGACCCCCTTGGGCAAAGCGAATGGATCACTCGAGCAATGCAAATGAAGTTTAACAAATTAGAATCAGTCTTGGCAATCGTCACAAAATTAGCTACCAAATCCTGTATATGTAGTACAGCTTTCATGGGCCCATTTGGTGCAATGACAGCACTGGCTATCATATGGTGTGACTTTATTAGAATCTCTCATCATAAAATCGTTGAACTTTTTTTAAAATTAATTCTCTAATGTTTAAGTCTTTATAGAAAAAAAGTATTAGCATTAAGAGAGATAGAAAAATTTTTAATTTCCAAAAAGTTAATAAAATTAATTAAGTTATTAACTTTTTAACTTTTCCTTTTAACTTTTAACGTTTAACGTTTTAACTAGTTACTACCCAACCCTAATATTAATGAAATAAATTAATAACTTCCAATACTGAAAATAAATAATTAATCACTAATTAATTTAATAATTAATTCTCTATAAGGGTTGTATATATTTCGACGTCAATTTCAGGATATTCCGCACTGTATCTCTAACCGCGTTTCGCACTGACCCTACACATGTGTGTTTATTCCTCTTTCTACCTTTCACACCTTCGCGGCCTTTCGTGGTCGGGTCAGATCAATCACCTTTGGGGATTAACCCGTTGACCCTGAAACAGACGGCTCGCGTGCCGCCGTCATGTAGGTCGCCTGTGAGATATCGCCCTCGATGCTCCTGGGGATAGAAAGGGAATAATTTGATGATGGAGATTGATCTTCACGTTTTTCACGTCTGTGGTCACGATCTTACACTATCTCTATGCGCGGGGAATTAATTTTATCAGCAATTCAATTAACTCTGGTGAGACTGGTAAGAACATATTTCATATAGCAATTAATAGTTTCTTTCATTATCTTTTATACATTTTATAGAGTTCAATTGGAAAATGAAAATTGTGATTTTAATTGAAAATTTTATCAAATTCATATTATTCTTTGTAAGAAGTGTAATTTACATTTTGAATGTAAAAGGGAATTTTAAGAAAAGATATTCAATTGCCCCTTTCGAAATTGTTTAAGAAATCAATTATTATTAAGATTAATAGGAATTTCGAAAATTATTAGATATTGAAGAACATCATAGGTAATTTTTTCAGGAGCTATTAATACTCTCATTGTTTAATGATTGCTGAATAATAACGACTACTTTTCAATCAATAAAAGTCCGTAACTGACCACAAATTGTGAAGTAATAATATATTGCGCGTGGAGTCGGTGATTCTCGCTGATGGGTGGAAATTTGTTTAAGGTGTGCCGGAGAAAATACTACTTGGCGGCGGAAAGTAGTTTGCGCACCGGCACAGTCGGCTTTACATCAAAAGTGACTTAAAAGTTTCGCCGGCCTTTGATGTAACGGGTATTACTCTGTCGGGAGTGGAAGCGAGACGCTCCCGTGAAAGATGGAGACCTCGCCATTTCCGCCGGATGAAAATCGACTGACATTCCTGCACCGTAAAAACCTCGGGCATATATAATTAATTCTTCTCTTCCAACGTCTTACTTTTTTTCCCCTCTCGATCTTTCCTGCATGACTTTGCAAACTCTAAGTTATGATTTATAATCACTTTGCAAACATTTTATGAGCGCGCGCGATATAATATCACTTTTCCAAAGCATCCGAGAAGAGTTCGGCTCCACCACCACACCGAGATCTAAGATCTCCAATATAAATTATGCTACTATCACAAACGACTTCATCGATATCTCCGCAGATATCGGAACCGAATGTCGAAGGGAAGGGGATAAGATCGTAACGTCAATCTGGCGACTTTATAGAACGCTTTATGGAAAAGTTCGGGCAAACAGAACCGCGATAATTTCTTTTGTAGTGGTGGTTCGCGAACTTTTTATCTCGACGCGATTAGGGCTGCAAACTAGATGGATGCTGAGCGAGGGTATGAGAAGCAAGAAGAGGAACATACTCATGGAGTTGGGCGTTGCACAAAGGGGCAACTTCCTTCAACGAGTTCCGCGCCAGGAAAGAGAGCTAACTCGATTAGGAATTAATTTTTGACGACTCGCGAAAGACAAGACAAAGGAGAGATTTCTCCGAATGGCGAAAGATGAGAGATGGGGACAAAGGGTGAGGACAAGTAAAAGAAAAGCTAGGAATTAAGATGAAACTGGGGAGCTCCTCCTCGGCCCCGGTGGGGGTAAATTGCATTCGACTTTTCCTCGATATGCTGGCGGATTTTTAATTCCCCGCTGAACTTCTTCATTTCTGTCTGAACGTAAAAATAATATTCGGAGTATATATACAGTTGTGCTGTCTTTTAATAACTCTTTCGTTTCCTGGAAATATTAGTCTTTTCTTAACCTGGGAATAGTCACTTGGGGTGTTTTTATACCCCAACGATGAAAAAATATGAATTGTTGTAAAATACTGTTTAACATATGTATTTTCTTTCTTTTTTAATAATTTATCTTTAAATCTACAATTCCATCGGAAGTCCACAATGATAAAGAAAGCGTTACATTAATTAAAATTTTTTATTTTTAGAAATATCTTTATAATAAATTTCATTATAAACATACTTCATAAGAAACATTTTATAATAAATTTTACAATAAACAACAATATCGGTATATGTATATTTTTTATTATTTAAGAATTTTTCACATATTTTATAATCTTAATTTTATTAATTTTTTTGAACAACCTCAACAACTATTATCATAGTTAAACATATTTTTTGAAGAGCTTTCATTTTATCGAACTTTAATTAAATCATATTTCTCAAACAATTCGAATTCGAAAGAAGCTGTGAAATTTCACGAGTGAAAATTTCAGCCTTCTTAATTAACCAATCAAACTCCGGCAGCGTTATCAAAATGCCAGCTAAAAACGGCGAATTCATCCCGAGTCGTCTTTGTTCTTAGTGGAATTAATTTGTTCCACCGGAAGGAGCTCGCCGATTGTCGAACTTATACCCAGACTCCGCAACTCATACCCCTGCCATATACACGGCACCCCATCGAGATCCGACTCTGCGACAATTTATAACGACTCGTCGAGCTACTTTGAGGAGCTCAATCCTGCAAGGAACTTGGTTCTTCCTTCCTCCTCCTGCCCGTTTTCTTCGTCCTGCGTCCTTTCTCCGATTTTCCGTCTGCCTCCTAAGGGTGCCACTTAAATATCATGAGTTCCGCGTTTTCACTCGATCGAAAGATGCGCGAGACGTCTTTTCCAGTATCATTTCTCCCTGCATATGTCGGAAAGTGCTAAAAACGGACGGAATCTTAGAGAGTATTACATATTGCTTGTACTAGAAAGTATTTCTTCGTATACTTTACAGTATATATAAAACGTTTTGATTGAGATAATAATGAGATATATTAGGCGTTTTCCGTGTGCAGAAGTCCGTTAGAATTACCGCTAAATTTATTAAATTTATTGCAAAGTTCTTAAATTATGTTTAATGTTGAATGTTCTCCATCGTTTTAACATTATGCTTTTATGCTCCTCTATTCTCATAAATTTTAGTGTAATATCGTCTACGGTGGCTTTTTTTTCACGAATTTTTGCAAACAATTACCAACCCAGAATAACGTACAGTCAAAAGGTAATGATAAATACCAAGTTATTTGTGATAATCGTCATTTATTCGCTCCTGGCGTTTACAAAACTGCGGATTTTTTCACGCAGAATGCCGGACGAGTGGATGGTTTTCAGGGTTGGGAAACGCGACGGTGGTCGATGGTCACGGGGAGTCACAGCGAAATGTGATTTGAAAAGTTTTCTCGTTAAATAGCGCAAAAATGCGCGGGAGACGTCGAATGTGGACAGGAGGGTGACAGTGATCCCGGGGGTGGAGGAAGCTGCACGGAAAAGGGTGCGGGGGTAGGGGCGAATGTCCGGTATGGGGTGGACAATGACGAGCGAGGGTACTGACTGATTTTAATTATGGAATCTGTGCAGGTGAAACGCTCAATTTTCCCGCCGGCACATGTCCACCCGTTTTCCAACCCCATCTCTCTTCCTCCCTCTCTTTCCCCTCCTCCCCCCTCCCCCATTCGTTACACTCCGGATCACCCCGCGTCGTCTCTTTTTACCCCTTGTAGTTTGGACCTGGGAGGCTCCGCGATTTCAATTTCGCGCCATCTCTTTACCCCCCTTTTTCACCTCCCCTGTCGATCATCATCATCCCCTTTCCGGCCGAGCTGGTCGCTCTTTAATATCGATTTCCTCTCGAAGGGTCGAAAATATCGCGAGAGTATCGAGTTACGCCGGCCGCACTCGCGACTGTCAAGCCCCGTCGTTTGTTCTACACTTTGCGGGGTCAGGGGTGAAAGGGGTAGAAAGGGGTGTGTAAATGTACACGAAATGTTCGCCATCGCTGTATTGTTCGTATCAGAGCGATATTACGGAATACTTCGAGAAATATAATATGTTCCAGTATATTTTATTACAGTATAAAATGTATCATATTATAATTATACATATGGATTATCAGTACGAGAAATATTAGCCAATTGCAAGTTGCGGTGGTTCCAAATATAACTACAATATTTAGTTCTATTAATTGCAATTTTTATTTTTCACGATAGTAAAATTGTTTAATATTACCTTATATACCTTATATAACACAAAAAAATAATGCTGTAATTACATGTATCTTAATCGTTAATACGAGAAATATATATTAACTGAGGTAAAGAGGAGTTTCCAATACAATTACAATATTTAGTTCCAGTATCCAGTTTTCATTTTTTGTGGCATTAAAATTATCTAATATTATATTATTTCAATATTATCACAAAGCAATTTGATCGTTTTCAATTTAATACAATTGTTGAATAACGTAAATTTTTTCTTAACCTCTCAGCGAGATAATCAACTTTTTTGCGAATTCTCGAAATTCTAGTCAAAGATATTTTAGTTAAAGGGACGATATTTTAGGACACTGGGCACACATACTTTAACATCGCGTATTTAACTTTACCGAACATAGCATAAAAAGTCCGCCAGTTAATATATTCCACTCGCGTTCTCCGCGACTGCAATTTGCACCGTGGCGAAAATCTCACCGCAGCAGGAAGGGTGGGAAGGAAGGGGAAAAAAGCGGCGGAAGTTATTTTCGCGAATATTACGCGATCGAGAGAGTCGTGCGACGCGCTACGCGAAAATGACTCCGTTTTGCATAAAAAACGTTCGGCGTCGCGTCGCTTTGCGTCGTGTCGGTTCGCGTAATGCGCATAAATAAAACGCGTAATAAACGCGGGAGGGGGAGGGGGTTGAATTATGCGCGGGAGATAGAGCGCAACCCATCTCGTCTGACGCAGGGAAAATCCTTCGCGGGGACGCGAGAACGCCGTCGTGAAAAAAGTATCCCGCAAAAAAGAGGCGACCTTATCGCAGCGAAAACGCTATGCTTTTATATTGGCATTGATAAGCGCGGTATACGACGGTTTATGATATCGCCTGATAATGTTGCCGAGTAACATAATCAATGGAGAACCCCCTCCCCATTTTGGGTTCTTCCACTTTGGGATCTGTAATATTAAACCGTGAACGAGAAGAGGAGGAGGGCGGGGAAATGTATAAATGGATGTTTGATGTCGACGTTATCGGTAAAGCGCAGTGCGTGTGTTTGGACTGATACAGGAAATATAATAATTTGTGTTTACAGTGCGAAAGTGCAGTGTAACGAAAAGAAATAAAGAAATCTAACATAAGGTAATGGGAAAGAGAAAGAGCAAGTGGCTCTTTACTGTAGTGTTCCCAATGAATACACTTAATATCCGAATTAAAAAATGAATGGAAATATTCATTCGAATACACTTCTTTTTTATTCCTCAAAAATATTAGTTATTCATTCCATTTGAATAAATATTTTTTTAATATGATATTACAAATATTTTTCGTTTTCGCATTTTCTTCTATTCTATTATTTGCTACATAGCTTGCAAACCTGCAAGAAAAAACAGAAATCTGTAGAAACAATGAAACTGGCAGAAAAATCACAGTATACAGGATGTATCTGAAATAACTAATTACACAGTCGAAAAGTCCCCTACCATTTTGCAATTTTCACAATAGTTAACGAAATATTAATTTCTAAACATTACCGAATAAACAGATAAAATCGATGTATAAGACAATTAAAATATACAATTAAGATATTTTTCAATGAACTTTCAGTGTTCTTTGTGAAACATTTTGAAGATGTTTCTTAAAGATGTTTTAAAGTTGTCTTACACGTCGATTTTAGACATTTTGCTCGTTGGATATCTAAAAAAATATTGCGAATATTGCAAAATGATATAGAGGACTTTTCGACTCAGTTTTTTATTAGGAATAGCATTATATTAGTGGGCGTTATTTCAAATACACCCTGTACAGTTAAACAAATTGAGGATAAAAATGATATCATCTCAAGTAAAACCTTATTATATAAAATTATATGTCATATCAAATAGATTGTACTTATAAATAAAAAATGTATCTTAATTTCTAGAATATTTTTCAAAATTTCTAAATTTCCTCGTCAAATCTAAATATTGTAACGACAAAAATTAATACAATTTATTTTCTTTTTTTATATAAAATCATCAAAGTAGTTGAAAGGTAACGATTGCTTGTTGGCGCTTATTTTTTCAGTTCATATTTTGTTTAAATACTTAAATAAATATGAATATACTTGTTGAATAATCATATAGGTTCTTTTTTGTGAATAAATATATTAGTAATTGTTTTTTGTGAATAAATATAATAGTAAAATTCATGTCGTTTTTGACACGATTTCTGACAGGTATACTGTTACATTTATAATGTCAAATTATGTCCAATTTCGAATTTCAAATTTATTTTTAATTATTTCTGTAGACTGCCATCGCTCCTACCCAATATATCGTTATTTAATTAAACCAAGGGAGTGAATTAAACAATTTAATTAAGAAAATGTATTACATTTGACTCAAATTGTGTAGTTCATTATTTATTAAATACGTTAATATAAAATATTACTTTGAAACCAATGAACGAATTGATTTACATTTTAACACATTGAAGTTAAAAATAACAAAGTATTACTTTTAAACTTGAAGGATTAAATTACTATTTGCTTCCTTGATGTTTAACAGTGTATGTGTAAAATTACCGTTTCGGGGAATTTTTGCCAATTCCAATCTAAATGGCCCGCGTTTAAATTAGATGGACTTTCGCCCGCTGAATCCGCGATAGAGCGATGATGATAATGATGATGGCGATAATGCGCGCGCATACGCGTGCAAGAAGCGGTAAATGGAGTTTCCGCTGTAGTATCAGCCGGAATCCGCTCGTATTTCCCCTTAATAGCGAATACCTTACGTATCCGCGTCCGACCGGACCTGCATACCGGGTGTGCTAATGGAACCGTCACGCAGCTGTGGATCGATCGCGTCCGGCTAATCGCGGCGTGCCGCACCACTAATTAACCCCGACCTAGGACGTGTCGTCCCTGAAACAGGAAGTTCGATCCCCGTTTCCAGCAACCCTCCTCCCCCTCCCCTCCCCCCCT
>NW_017305504.1:121508-121842 GCF_001594115.1 Trachymyrmex septentrionalis
AACGGGCATGTTTGGAATTCGATTTAATTTTCGCGATGGTTATTATCGGCGCGACAGTTATTAATATCAACCCATAGACCCAGTGAATAAATTTCTACGCTTTTTGCGGAAAATTATTATTTCTTTCCGGGAATTAATAGCGAATGGCCGCTGCTCATCGTCGCGCTCAGGTGGAAAATTTTCCCTCTGTTATCGATTACAAGAGTTATCGACTCTTGCGAACAAAACACCTTCCGGTTATAAAGATACATACATACTATTGTATTACACTTTGTCGCTGAAAACTGCGAGTCAGAAAAAAGTTTATAATAATAGAAAATAATATGTGTATATA
>NW_017305504.1:121942-147362 GCF_001594115.1 Trachymyrmex septentrionalis
ATATGACGATTTATGATAAGACGTCGCAATCGCGATTCTTCCTGTTGAAAGAAAAAAGTGGAAATGAACTTTGCTGTAAAATTTATCATAACGTGATGTTAAAAAATTACAGTAATAGCAGTGAAAACAGGATTGTGACAATCGGATCGAATTGAATGAAAGGGTCATTAGCATTCAATCATGGATGTCATCTGTTAGAGAAACTCGATTTATCTCGCAGTTCGTCCTCGAAGTGAAAAGAAATCACGGAGGGCCGGCCTTCCGCGATACGGTCCTCTAATATCCCTTTAAATGGATTCCCTTTAATCCAATTTGCCAGCTGAGCGATATTAATGGGTCGGAATAGCTGGCATTCGAGGCGGAATAATCCTTAAATATTATCCTTCGCGATATCGCGCGTTCTTTCGATCTTCTCCGCTTCCTCCGCCGACCTTACTCCGCGAGATAACCGCCATTCCTTTTCTTTCGTGAGATTCCTTCCGTTTTATAAACCGCAGAAATATGTAAATATTAAGAGACGATGTGAAAAGTGTGAAAAAATGAGATCCTTAATTTATTTATGCTTTAACGTGAATCCTTTGCCACACGAATTTTTGTATCCTCCGTGCCTATACTATTATTTTTTATATAATGTAATTATAAGTAAATTTTTTACATTAAAATAAATTTTTAACAAAATTTTCGAAAATAAAAGTTTTTGGCAAAATTGATAAACCTCTCGAAAATTCACAATATACATATATGTGTAAAATCAAAGTGTTCTCGATGCTAAATTTATACACACAGATGGAAATTTGTGTTAATTTAACACTAAAATTGATTAGTGACGCTCTGAGTTCACTAGGTGTATCTAATTGGTAAGCAAAGTGTTAATTATGCATTTCATTCGTTGATTACTTTGATATCTTAGTTAGCGAACTGACGATTCTTATTATTTATTTCGCGCACGAATTCTTTCACGAATGTGAAATCTCAACTTTTTTTAGTTCTCCTCCTATCATAATTAAATTTTGATCATCTCTTGATAATAATGATTTAAGATTTTCTTGATATATCGTGAACGAAACATGGCTGCTCATTCTTTTCTCATTTTCGCGCCGCGTCCTTCGACCCTCCGTGTATCGGGGTGTCTGCCTCGCGAAAATATACGATCCTCCCGCCGACGAAGACGGGGGTGCAAATAAACCCGAGCCATTATTCGCGCGTTTGCTCGATGGACCCACCTCCCGGCACTTCAACAATGCCGCAATCGCAAAGTTTACAATAATATTGTTATGCCGGCATCTGCATGCACCCCATAAATCATCCCCGATTCTTTCCTCATTTGCGCGCTCTCCCCAGTATCTCCCATTCGTGGGACGACGAAGCGCCGTAGAGTTGTTTACACGAGAACCGATATTTCGTGAAAATAAGTACTACATAATAACTGAACTTTCTTTGCTGAATGATATGTGGCAGAATTAATAACAGAAATATAATAATACGATACAATCAATAATATAAATAATACAATTATATAATTAATAATATGTAATTATAAAAATAATCTAATTAGGTATCTCTCACATTTTCTTACCTTTTTTTTTGCCGTTTTTATTATTGACTGTTATAGTGAAGTGATAAAAAATTGGCTACAGACTTCTTATTGATTAAACTTGATTTAAAGTTTATAATTATCGTGAATTTCTTTACTAGTAAATAAAAGTATTTTCAGTCAACGTGCACTTTAGTTGGTTATAAATGAATCCTATGGTATATGCATGTTTAGTGATTGGATGAATCGAGAAACAAAATTAATTAACAATGAGATTTTTGTAGGCAGGGAACTTTATACTCGTTAAGTTTGTCTCAGTTTCCGATATTTCTATTACTTTTAAAACTTCAGTTTTGTAAGAGATGCATTATACTAAATTAATAAGGTGATTTTTTCCGGTTTAATAAATTAAAAATCGCATTTTCGCAAATTTCTTAGAAACAACCCCTGAAAGATCGCCTAAATTTCGCGGTATGCGTTATCGAAGAAGGTAGCCGACACTGTCAGAAACCGCGAAAACAAACGGTGAACAAGCGAGAGTGCAAAGGAGTGCCCTCATCTATCTCAAAGTCATTCCGTTCCTTTATTATTCCACTGCAACCTCGTGGGAATCCGCGCGGGAGAGCTGAAGCGGAAAGGGTTGAAGGGCGGTCACCCCTTGGAAATTCCAGAAGGAAGATGGAAATATGAGACAACAAGGTGGTGGTCGAGGGGTTGCATTCTCGCAGTGGTGGAGAAGTAGGGGGTGACAGAGGAAAGGTGATGGCACGGTTGAAGTACACGGCGGGGGTAGGGAAACGAAATGAGAGAAGAGCGGGGATTGTTAAAGGGGGGGGGGAGGGGGTTGAAACGTAAACTTTATTCTGGACAGTGCAGCTCCCGCGCTGTGCGATTCAATTATTTTTGCTCAGCACCGACGACGCTTCCGGGCAACCTCCCTTCAACTTTCCCCTGTCTTTCTCACTCTCTACCTCCGTCCCTCCCCGTCTCTCTTTGCGGTCGGGGTGGCAGACGCTTCTAATTTCATTATTCCCTCTCGAAGGACCGTTCTGCCTTTTTCTCACCCCCGCGGTTTATTTCCGCGCCAAGCATTCCGCTCGTGAGGACTTTTAACTGGTGGTGCTCTTGCTTGATATACTGGGTGCTCCGGTAAAAAACATACCCCCTCCCCCCTCCAAGTATTAGAATACTTGATCTGAAATTTAAATTTTTGCGTTGTCTTATCTGGATTATTTCGCTATCATTTTTATTTATATTTATGGCGCGCGTGCTGTCACTACAATTTATTGCCGCGAATTTTGGCAAAAAAAGGGGACGCGAGAGGGTCGAAATTCCTCGTCGGCTCAGCCTGAAAAGAGGCGTAATGCCGCCGTTTGCAAAAATGGTTTCTACTCGCCTGGCGAAAATATTCAACAAACCTTGTGTTGCGTTTTTCACGCAATCACGCCGACGGGATTCAACATCGCGACGCTTACCGTTTACACGCCGCGCCGCGAGGACTAGCCGATATAAAAGAGCATTGTTGTTAAACGTTACAACACTGTTACAATCCCACCCTTCTCGCCTTGCTCTTTTCGCTTCTCCGTTTTCGTCGCCGAAAACTGCAATTTCCCGAGGCGGGAAGGAATGCGATTAAGCGTTGATGGCTTCCTAAATGCAAACAACTCGGGAAACCGTAATCACTAGAGACAATCGCTCTCTCTCTCCCTCTGTCTCTCTTTTACTCCCGGTCTCTCCTTCTCGCGACACGGCGAGGGCGTTGTTTTACAAGCCAAGGGGTGAAAATTGAAAGGGTGGGTATGTCGATTAGCCGGCGTCTCTTAATTCACGATTATCGCCCGCGCCACGGTATTCACTTCCGGAATGCAAAATGGTGGCGTCGCCAGATCGCCGCTTCGTCGCTTGGCGTCCATTTTTTCCTATTCTCTCTCTCTCTCTCTCTCTCTTTATCTTTTATAAAAATTAATTTTGCTCCTTTTAGATCTTTCGCGCGTCTTTTGCAACGTTCATAATTACGCGAATACACTTTTATTTCGTGCTTTTGATTCTTAAAATACCGGAGCTGCATGCCGCTTCAAACTAATTAAATTTAAAGTCACTAGGGAACTGCGTTCGCGCGAAGACGCTATAGTATGCTATTTGTGTCATTCTATCTTTATTGCTTATTAAACAAAGACAGAAGAACATAAATAGTCTTAATATCGTCTCCCCGAACGTACCTTAGATATACAAAGTGCTGCAATCCCAATTGCTTTTAATATTTAGATAAAATGATGTCGAATATTGTACACTTAGTGCTATTATCTTAACTTGATAAAGGATGAGATAATACTGTACTCAGTTTTGAATAACGTTATGAAGTCAGAGTATCAAATAAATTGTAGTACTTTGTATGTCTATAAGTAATTTTAATTTAATCTGTTAATTGTTATCTTCCAGATTTTACATTCCTTATCATTTATGCAGACTAAAAAATTGTGATATTTTGCATGCAATGTAATAAATACATATGTAAATTAAATATTACATTGAAACCTAAGATTCATAATTTTATCATCAACATTTGCGACGTATCTAGAAAATGTAGAAATTTTGATTTTTTTGCGTTAGAATTTTAGATAAAAATCGGCAGAAAAGTATGCTAATATACACCTCCAAAAGGGATCTTCGAATTAATGAACATTGCTAATTAAAAAACTTACATTCGTTTTTTCACAGTTTCAGAATAATTTAAAAATTGAAGATTACAAAATTTGAATGAATTTTATTAAGTCCTAATTTTTAATTTTCAGCCATAAGAGTCAACGTAATTAATTATCAATGCAAGAACTATAATATGATGTATATAATGTATAAAAATTCTATAAATAACACATTGTAAAACACATTACGTTACATGTTTCGGCTCTTGGATTGAGCCATCCTCAGATAAAACAAAATTCACAACCATAAAATTCATTTCCATCGTCATAGAAAAATCGTGATGAAAGTTATATTTTATACAGCAATTTATACAGCGATGTTGATGAATGCCTCACGGAGACTATGAATTACTTGCAAGCGATTTACTGACCGATTGTTCGGAATTTCATAATATTCAACGTGATCGCAGTTATCATTTCTTAAGAAGAAATACTTTGTCAAATTCATCACAAAATCGTGTAAAATATAAGAGATAGTATATCAGTCAGATAATAATACGTAATATATTGTCACTATATTAAAACTTGATAATCTGTACAGATCGAAAGAATTTTTCAGAAAGAATTTTTTGAAAGATATGTTAACGATAAGGCTGTCATTATCTGATACGTTAGTGACTAAATAGAATATTATTACGTGTGATGCGTATTCGAATGTACAATACGTGCTCGATTGGATTTCCGTTGAAAAGGAAAGGGGGCTGGAATTCAGGAGTTGCCATGGACCTTGTGTCATTCCATTGCATTTTCCGACGTGGCGGCATCCAGCTATGGCGTCGATGTCGGCGTCATTAAGCACTGCGAGACTCATATTAAAACTACCCCTCGGGATACCGCTGCGAAGATGGTAAGGGTGAAAGGGCATTTACGCCGCTTGCTAAGGACTCTCGTCTGCCAAGAGGGTGCAAATGGTGAATTTAGAAATAACAAGGGACGAAGAAGTGGATGATCGCGATGATATAATATTTACATCATTGAATTGCTTACGTTATTTTGCATTATTTATTTATGTTTATTTATACATTGTTTACATCATTTACATTTTATTTTATTTAATCTTTTTAAATCGCTATCGATACAGTATTACTATCGATATTTCATGTACAAGAAAATAGATCACTCTAATTAACGTAACATTAGTTTTTTATACATTTTACACTTTTAATGACCAAATATTTATAATCTAGACTTTTATAAACACAAAAATGTAATGATTAATTGAAAGAGAAAGAAAAAATAAGCACATTCAGTAATCAAATTCAATTTTGAAACGATATGAAGTATGTTAGTCTTATTGTGTGTAGGTCTTCTCACAATACTTAAATAAAATACATAACACAATACAAAACTACAAACAAAAAATTGAAATCACAGTCTCTGTTATAATACAAAGAGTCTAAAATAATATATAAAAAAACGAATAGAATTTTTAAAAACTTATCTCTGTTATTCTAGCTTTTAATATGGCAAATTAGACCTTCTAAGCATAATTGCGGGCATACTTAGCGCTTATTGGTTGACTTTCGAGTTACTCTTAAAAATTTTTAGACAAAACGTTGATAAAAATTCCTCGTTCCAATTTTCTCATCTATACGAGTACTCTATTGGTACTAAAACCTATAAGATTTTGTGACGACTATGAGATATCGATAATAAGATTTGTAAGTTTATATCCTGCTGCGTCTTAAGAATTACATCTAACCTGCGTAAGTAAAAAACATAAAGCGAAAGAATGAAAGTTCCCCGAAGTTTATAATGAGTAAAAAATCCCATTTAAGTGTAGATCTCGATAAGGAAAAACCGATTGAACGCGAAAGTCGAGACGTGAGTCCATTAATAACCGCCGATAGCTCGTGGGAAACCGACGGCGAAGAAATAGGAAAAGTTGCAGCCAAAACGGCAACGAAGCTTTCCATTAATCTACATTAATACCGCGCGAAATCTTGATAGTACTCGCTCGCGCCTGTTGCGTTTGGCGAAGCCGGTCTAAGAGCCCTGGTAAACACCCTCATAAGCAATTAAGCCGCTTAGAAACTCCCGCCGTTCATTTATTATCTCTGTACCTTCTAAGCAAGCTCGCAAGCACTGATAAACGACGCACCGAGCTAAGAAGCCGTCCTTCAAAGCAGCTCCTTAATTACGCGTTAAGCATTTTGGAGTTCCTTCTGCCCGCCTCGTTGGACTTTCGGAAAATAATTACAATTTTCAAAGCAAATTTCGAAAGTTTCTAATGCAGCGATAATTCAATTGATTTCTACGAGTCTGGAAATATTAGGTAAAACCTATTCTATTTTCTATTTTCGCAGTTCTATTTTCGCTCGGAGCAATATCTTGCTGCTTGATAACATATTATAATCATGTATGAATTTACAAATACATTCTTCTGTTTTGTAAACTGAGTATCGATTTGATTTGTCGGACTTGAAACGCATCATAAACTGAAGCTGGAAATAACATCACAAATTATTGTACATTGATCGCCTATTTAATAACGATGGAAATAATAAGTATCTTAAAAACACTGCAGAATAATTATTGCGAAAAATATCACCTCAAGCCAACAGGTTTGAACCTGTAATTTGGAATTGAAAAAAGTATTTGTTAATCTGTCTATGCGAATATTATTAAGCACTGAGATCCGCTTCTATCGAAAATAGGATTCTTTCTTCTATTTAATTTATTCTTGTCGGTCCAATTCCCACTTTAATTAGAAATATTAATTTTAACGTAAAAGTAAGTCTTAATTTTTTAAAAGAAGAACTCGATCCTTTTGAACATAACAAAAGAGAGCATAACATCCTTTTGAGAAATTCTACGCTCAAAACGTTATATTTTTTTATTACTTTCGCAATTCTAATTCTGTATTCTTGAAGGATGCTACGGTCAAGTTTCAAAATGTTTGAAACTGTGAATATCCTGATTTCTCTCGGCAATGCCCATGAATCTGAATATCCAATACTGTTCATATCTTCAGATACGAACGGTATAGCACTGTGTCTTGAATTCCCGTCGGCGAAAGCGAGTGCGGGCTCCCTGCGAACCTGATATAACCCGATATACATGTATATATATCGATATCGAGATGTCTCCGAGAGGGGCTGGATGAGGAACGTTGCGGTGAAGGGTTGATACAGGACAGTCCGAAGTTTACCGACAGCTGGGGGAAGACGAGGGATGACCGTTGGACAATAGGGGGGTACGTTGCCGATGACGAACTCGGCCTGCTTTCAATCCCCGGAGTCGCTCGGGGGTTGCTGAAACAGCCGCAAACAAGGGGGTGGGCGAGTCAGCATTTCCACCATCGACTCCACCATCCAGTTATGTTCCAAACGGTTTACGCATTCCCGAGCGACAAGGGGGTTGGTGTGAAGCACTGGATATTTCTGCTTACGATTATACCGCGTGTTTCGCGATGTTCGATATTCGTCCTTTTAATAATACGCTGGCTACTTCGGGTGCTTGGAAACTCGGAATATTTGCACGTGGAATTTCAACGCAGAATTTCCTGCGAATTGAGAAGAATTATTGTATGCTGATATACACATGATATACGAAATAATATAAAAGTAGAGATGAAATGTTATTGAATAATATGTTTATTAATTGTAAAAATATAAGCCTTAGAATAATTTAGGGGAATATAATACTTGATTAACATTTGTAGAAATTTGCAACTTAATCTGCTTCGATATTTACAGGATGACAAAAAATGTTTGGTTATAAATTTTTTTGTGCTTATCGAATCATTATCCTGGTAGGAAAATGTCTAACATTATTTGCCGTCATTTTGACGTTAAAATGACGACAAATAACGTCAGTTTGCTACCCGAATAGTAACGTATATTAAAAAAACAAACTCTGTAGTGTTAGTTACATCTTATTAACTTAGTTATATCTTATTAAAACTTTGATATCTTATTAATTACCACACTTTTTTGTCACACTGTACATGTTTTGGAGCATATTCAAATTAATATTGAATAATAATGTAAACGATATTGAGAATTGACGAAAGCCACGATAAATTTCCTACAAATTTCGAATTTTAATGATTAACAAATACATAAAAAATGTTGTGAAAATTTTACGGAAAATACTTTTCCAATTTACAGTAACAGTTTATTTGCGGGACATTAGAGTGAAATGGAATAATGAAAATAATTGACGATGATCGAAATTGACAACGTGGGAAACTGCAGTTAAATCTCCCGCGCTGTTAAATTTCCTCGCAGACTTCGTCCCCCGCAATAAAAAATAAAAAAGAAGAAACGAGTACAAGGGAAATCGTATTTTTCTTTTTCGCTCTTCTTTTTTTGGTTCACGTATGTCTCGCTGGAGGCTGCAACGAAACATACGCGAAAAATGGCGGCGACAGCTGTCGACGTGCGAGTTTCGATGTCGTCGCAAAATTCTGTATCGTAAAACTCGGATATGAAGCGCAGTCCTCGCGGCAAAATTATTGCCAGGCGAAACCGGGCGCATATTCTAGCTACTATTGTTACTCCATGTAATAATAGTTTTGATATTTTTTTTTTTACAAAGATAATTATGATAAACATAGTACGATAACGTGAACATAGTACGCGAGTGATAAACACGGCGTATATAATTATGAATAATGAAGCGAACAATGCTGCTTTTATGATTTCATTCCTGAAGTTTAAATCATGATTTTTTAATTCCAATTGTTCGTGAAAACTTTGAAACAATACCCAAGGGAATTTCAATTTCAAATTAATGAAATAACATGCTTTTAAATTTTTTTAACGTCCCGCACACACGCAGAACTTAATGGAAAAGCTACAAGCTCCCAATTATCATAGGAATAAAAAAATCATCAAATGAGTCGCCTCAGCTGTATAAAAACTGGGACTAAAAAAAGGGAATATCATGTATATAATTTTTTTTTAAATAAACTTTCTCGCACCGAAGAATGGCGTGTTCAGTAATATGAACGAGCACTGTATTTGAGGTGGGTGGACGGGGCGGGGGAGGAGGCCGACAAGAGAGAGAGAGAGAGAGAGAGAGAGAGAGAGAGAGAGAGAGAGAAGAAGAAGAAGGAAGAGGTGGAACGAGCTTCAAGAGTGCCATAATTTACGCTCCACTCGTTTCTTCCTTGTATATACCTAACGTGTACGAATGAAGCATAAATTCACTCTCTGTACCCTCATCCCCTGCCGTTCCTTGTATTTGCGATCTACCGCTGAGGGGAAACTTAACGTTTCGCCACGCGAAACAGGCTGAAATTTTCCGTTTTGAGAACTTTAATTGAGGATGACAGGCCTTCTCTCCGAAACGAAAATTAAATTGCGGTGTTATTAACCCTTTTGCATCAGACTTGTCTCGTCAAATATATTCTGAATTTTTGAAAACAATTATAAAAAAATAGTCCTAAAAATATTTTTAAGTACATATTATGTGCTATAACTTAACTTATATTTTAATAATAATTAATAGTTATTTTTTGTATTTGAAACTTATTCGTCAAAATGTTGGTTGATCAAAATGAAGTGCTCAGTAAACAATTTATAATTAGAATATACATATCTTTATCCCCCTGATAATTATCACACTTAGTAAATAACGTAAATGTCTGTATTACAAATTTGATGTAGCTATTAGGATTTTAGTAGAGGAGACCGAGGACAAAAGCAACATTTTGAAGTGTTTGATTTTGAAGTGTTATAACAGTTAAAATATAATATTTACATTTAAAAAATATGTATCTTTAGATGTAGAATTTATTTAGCTATAAAATTTTTTTTGATTTAATTTTTTTATGTAACTAGAAAAAAGTTATGTTTATTTAAAGACTATGAGGAATTTTGTCACAACCGTTCCAACACCGTAGACTGTTATAACGGTAGAGAGGGATAATTGTATCACATTTGTCAGAGGTACATAACACAACTAAATAAGTCATACTCTTTCTTGCAGCTACACGAATGGATAACTTTATAACTTCTTTAAATGTCTGTTTGCATAAAGACACTTCTTTTATATAATTTTTCTCTTATCTGTCTTATTTTTTCTTGTTAATTAACGCAGCATTCTATGAAGAAAAATGCAAACAACATTTTACAAAATAATACTAAAATAAAATCAAGTAAGTTCGGGGACAATTGTAACGTTACAACTGAGGCGTCGATTGTCCCCTAATGGTATTTTATGATTTATTGTAAATTTTTTAAATAAAAACCTAGATAAAAATTAACTCAAATGTCTCAAACTATCAACGCAGATAATTATTAAACTACATTAAGGCAATACATGATACCTTCGTTATAAAAAAAATATTTTGGATTTTGTGCATGCAGTAAAACTTACTTGATGCAAGAAAAAAGTAATTTCTGCTCCTGCACCAGAACCAGTAACGAACGATTCAATGCCGATCTGTCTACAGAATTTTACTATGCAGCCGCATACACATATATTATTATAGTTTAAGAAATATATAATATTAACGATACTATTATCACTATTATCCTCTTGTTACTTTTGTCTTTGGTCTCCCCTATGTAAACTTTCAAGAGAAAAAAACTGTAACTATTTATTTTTACAACGTAACTTTCCCAATCCTGCATTGAAATCCACTATTGAAACTATTTCGTAAAACTTTTAGATAGAATTTAAATCTCATGATTAAAAAAATTACATAAAAAAAATTTTAATATACATTTGCAGAGGTTTGAATTAATTAATTTCAGGACCCTCGCAGATATATAACCCCACTTGCACTTGGCGAATAACTAGAATTCTTGCTGAGCTTTAATGAAACAAACGCATTTCGAGTACAGCTCGATTTCTCGGGAAAGGGATAGGAAGGGGTTGGAAACGAAAGGGGATGATCGCGACGGGACGGCGCGGCTCATAAAACGACCCCACAGCCTCTCTGCGAGTTTCTCCAGAGATACAGCACGCACGGTTTCTTGTCCGACTAGCCACCCCTTCCCTTCCTACGTCATTCACCCTCTTTTTCTCTCTTTTCTTTCGTCCTTCAAGTCCGTTAGGTAGCGTACAAGCCCACTATTTATGAGGGATTTGCCCGCGAGGGTGGAACACACAATTTCCACCGATATACCTACCACTGCTTTCCCTCGTCTCTCGCTTGTCTTTCCCACTTCTTTCCCGGTTTGTCCCAATTTTTCTACCCCATAACCTCTAACGAGAGCAGGCCTGAACGAGGATTGTTTTTCATTGATAACCACGAGAGTGGTTGGTTCGGTCTTTTTATTATATTGACGCTTGTTCGGGGAGCGTATCTCTCGTTCGTGTCTCTCGAATCGAACACAAAGGAAGAAACGCATGAGCATGTTTTTTTAGTCTATTTACTTATGCATTACTCCCTGCAAATATCAGTTCATCTGCGTTGAATTCGCATTGTGTTGGCACAAACTATTTGAAATATTTATTTAAAGATATTAAAATAAGATTTATTAATGTTTTATTAAATTAGTAAAAAAATTGATTACAATTTATGAATTTATAAATAGATATTAATATAAACTAATGGATCGATCTACATTAACGTCAACACACATAACTAACAATAACTACCTTTTCAGGAGCTGCGGCGGCGTCGCGAGTTTATGTCGACGCTTTGTCCCGATTAGCCCGTCAAGCTCAGCTGGGAACATGGGGTGGCTCGAAGGATGTGGGTAAGTGAGAACTCCAAATTGATTAATTTTAACGGAGAACATGAAACAAAACTCATTTCATTCCATTCAGCATTCGACTGAATCAGAAACTCTCTAATCAGAGTCAAGACTCGAAACAGCCACTTTATTTTAATTATTTTCAGATCTGTATCAATTTGTATATATCTAGTTAAATTTTTAGATACTTTAGCAAAAGTATTTCTTTATATGTATAATAAGTAAAAACACGAAATTTGGATAAGCGGAGGAATGTGATTGTTTCAGTCTCTTTCGGAGACATTTAAATATTTTGTAAGAAAAACTTTTTTTTTTTAAATATAGATAGTATATATTTTCTTTATTTTGTTGAATGATTGATCGATTTTGCGTTCGATTCGTTTCCTCGAAACCAGACGAGAAATAAAGCAGTTCTCGTTTTCGAGAATCGAAGTTTGCATTGCTCTGGAACGAGGTGAGCTTTACCGAGGCTTCCAAAGCCAATAAAGCGCGTTTAACCATCTCTAAGCTCGAAAGCTCCTAGCACCCTTTCGTCTTTCCGCCTCCAGACGCCGATGAACGAAAGTTGCTAACAAGATCATTGCAGCGTGATAAGTGTACGTATTAAGCTCAGGTCGGCGACCCGCGTACGAAGCTTGCGAGCCTCTTAAAGCAGGCTAAGGTGCAGACTTAGGAAGCTTTCCAAGTGCCAACGACCGAGGTAAAGTTTTTATTTGTTCGGGGAGAAGAGCGAAATCTGATCAGTCAAGGTGGATTCTTTATCAGAGATTTTCACTGGTTATATCGTATTGATTTTTGGATCTTTCGATTTTGGTCACTATTTGCTACGCAAAATAATCTTTTCTAAAATACAATATACGTATAATTTTTATATTAACCTTTAAAAAATGGAGAAAGTCACTATAATGTTGCAGAAACAATGTGATATTTTGAGACAAAAAATACCATGTAAAATACAATAACAAATTTTACACTAAAAAAAATTTATTAAATATTTTTTTAGTAATACTAACAATAAATAAACATTTACGTATATAGTAAATAAATATTTACTCGATAACAAATTAAAGATTAGTAAGTTAAATTAACGGTTTTTATATGAAATATAAATATATGTTTACATCTAGTAATTATTTACTTAAAACTATTTAAAGAAATATTTATTAAAATTGCATATTTTTTTTAATGTGCTCAAGCTAAGTTTTTAAAAATAGATCTTCGTCTTCTAAAGGTTAAACATTTGCGTAAACATTGAATGATTAAAAGCAGTAATTATTCTAGAGTATCTGTATTTTATTGATTTTAACGCGCGCATTAAATCGGATTCAAATCTTGACTGACACGAGAAATGGATTGGTTGTAGTTATCCTTTGCAATAACAATTACCGGCAAACATGCAGCGACCGTTCCGGCAAAGATAATTTTCGATGAGATAATTTACGGCGAATTACGCCTGCGGTAATAACGCATTAATGCGTAAGAGAGAGAAAGGGCGAGAGAGAGAGAGAGAGAGAGAGAGGGGAGGAGAGACTATCATCGAACTTGGAAATGGGACATTCAATTAATCGAATTAATAAATTCACCGATCGAGTTATTTGCAATTTTGCATACTATGAAAATTTGTACGCTCGCGAGGATGCTCGCTAAAACCCCCGTTGTTTCGAGCATAATTAATTAGCGCGTCCTGAATTAGCTATTTTATTTTACAAATAACGCACGTCTCGCAACGTAGAAATTGTTGTTTATCGCGTTCGCGCAGTCTGCTGCAATTTGTTGTGTAATTGCTCGAGTATGTTTCGTCCGTGCTATATTAATTGTATTATTCTTCAAATCTTCTCCGATCGTTTATTTGGCGACTCGCCCGTAAAATTAATTTATTTTGTTGGAAATAATTTCAGGGACTATCAAGAAAAATTAAAAGCGCGAAATAGATACAATGCAATATTTTAAAAACGTACATTAACGTTTGCCATTATTACTATTATGTATTAAATAAAGAATATATTTGAAACAATGTGACGCGTGAAATATGAGATAAAAATATAGAGATACGAATATCATAGAGTGTGTTATTAATAATTATTTCAAACAAGCATTGTGCACAAAATTTACATAAATCCGTTAATAATTAACGAGAAATTCCGTATAACTTTCAATAATTTTACATAATCAATATAATTTCCATGTAATAGCCGTTCAATTCATGTTCAATTCACTAACTCGAATATCCGTAAACGTAACAATTCACAAAATACAGTAAAAAAATCTCATGGATTCTAATTAATTTCAGATATCGTTCATTTCCGCAAAATCAAGAAATTTGTCATTAAATTTCTAATAATCAAGCACAATTCGAAGACTTTGTTTTGGGCATTTGCCGCAGCCGAAATAAATTGCCTTTTGTGCGATTCGTATCCTAAAAGGATGCTCGGGTGAAAACGCAATAAACACAATAAACTTAAGTTATTCATGTAATGAACCGATACATGAAGAATGGGGCGGGAAGGAATTTAAATACGCCATGAAGCGATCGCTGTAAGATTAATAGTCGCGTTTTTCGGCGCCGCGGCGCAGAATCGCGGATTAAAATTCTACGGCAGCGGCGTCGACGCAGCCGACCGTGTAAACGCGCTTTAATAATAATGTAAACGCGCAACGAATGGGAATTAACGCGCGCTCGCACCACCGTGAAACAAGAGAGAAGAGGGCGGAGGACAGACGGCCGTTGAAATCCGCCCCTAAACCCCGCTTGGCGTTCGCCACTATGAGAGAAGGAGCGAAGGAGATAGCGGCGCATAATTGCATTAAATTATCGAGGTCTGAATTATATATGTATTGGTATCACGTTTTTTTTTAAATGCCATCGATTAAATATAACACAAATTGCGGGCGGAATTCGTTGAATTCGCGAGATTCCGCGAGCATCTCTTTTGTGTTCTGTGATAGAAGGGGTGAATCTATCTACTTTTCTAAATACATTTATTGATTATCAAACAATAATCCTGATTTTCAAGTGAACGTATCAATAATAAGCACGAGTGATAAACGAAATAATATGAACCTGAGAAATATTATACATTTTTTTTTTACTACTTGTTTTATTAATAAGAAGCCTATTTACTTTTAATTATGATTGCCACAAAAACGGGAAGTCAGGGAATTTTGCAAACTTCTCTTGAGAATTAACATTTTTGGCTTTAAAGAAATTTAATACACATATATATCGCATACCTATGCAGTTTTGGAACACTATATCAACTTAATAATTAAACATGCGAGTATCAGCAACATTAATAGTAATTTGATTGCTACATTAAACTCAACGTACTAAACAAAACGTTTAACAGTTTCCAAAAGTTATAAAATTTTAGGATGAGGAATTTGTGGCAACTCTGTTGGAAACAAATAGCTTTCAGCGAATAAGCTTTCTAATAAAATAAATATATAATATGTTTCTCAGGAGTTAATGTTATGTAGAGTTTTGTCTATCCTCTGTCTATTTAACTCTTTTTAATATCTATTTTCCGTTGTTTTATACCGATTTAGCTAAAGGGGCAGATAACTTTATAATTAAATAAAGAGTGCGAGAGATTATTCACAAAACGAAAGATATTTCGTTCGATCGATTTGTCACCAATCGGGAAACGTACATCGGACTCCAATTCCATGTATGTAGATATATATATCGGGTATGCTTCGCACTTATCCGCTTTTCGCGCGCCGACTGTCGAGAGCCACACTTGCTGCAACTTTAATTCCGCGCCGGAAGTCTTCTGCGAGAGAAGCGGCAGTAAGGAGTGCTCCGCAAACAGCGAGTCGTACAAACATCTCGTTGAACATTTTCTTACGTTTCTGTACAAACCACGTTTAATAACGAACGTATCACGAAAAATTCATGATGCTTCTATTTGTGCAAGTTAAATCTATCGCGATTCATCCACTTAATACAGAATTTATAATAATAAATACAGAATTAACGTTTCATCAAATCGGACTCTGTCGCATTAAATTTCTAATACAGTTTTAAAGAATATAAATCAAAAAAGTGTAAATGCCAGTTAGAGTCAAAACTATTAGGTGTTCATTGGTGTGAATTCGAATTCTTTGTTGAACAACAAATTTAATTAGACGTTTCGATCTCTTGCTTTTGGGTTGTCCTCGATAATTACAAAAATGAAAATATGCCAAAATTATTACGTGGAGATTAACGTAAAAAAATGTGAAATTAATTTAAATGACATTATTAGAAATTCGACGTTTAATCTTACAATTATTATGTGTTATAACATCTTTTGAATTGTGCGTTTTACGCTTCAACCCTGAGGGTAAAAATTTTAATAAAAAAATGTTTGTGTGAAAATTTTAGATCTACATTTTTCGAATATGCAACACGTCGAATTTCGCGCACCCCGTCGTAATCTTTGCGCGAAATTTCGCGAGCAATGGCGGGATGGAGTTGCGGCGGAAACACATCGGTCTCGATCTACACGCGATTACGTCTATGGAAATTCGTGCAGGAAGCACGGGCGACACTCGGGGAAATCTGTTTTCACTGTTCCCTCCTCCAACCCCTTTCCGTTCCTTTTCCTTAAACCGCTCTTCCGTTCAGCCGCGAAGGGGAGTCGCGAAAATTCGTAGCTCACGATGTTAGCGCGAGGCGAAATGAAAATGCGACAGCGAAATTGCCAATATCGTCACCCCAGATTTTCCTTGCTCCGCCGGCCTTCTTCCGCTCCCTCTAGCCTTTCCGACAGTGGGACGATCAAGGAAATCCGCTCGATCCTTCCTTTTTGCCAAATAAGTTTACTTCTCACCACTCGTGAGATGAGAACTAAAAAAAAATACAAAGTTTTTAAATAACAATCACCCCACGTCAAGATAGCACGTAGAAAGAAAGTGTGTGGTTGAATTAACTAGAATACTGATGAAAAATCAAATGATGAACAATCCAGAATTCTAGTTAAATCTATAAGATTTCCGGTTAAATTTATTAAAATTCTAGTTGAAATAATCGACGATTCAGTAGATTTAATCAGAAATCTAGTACACTTAACCAGAATTCTGAATCGTTCATTTTCCACCAGAATTCTAGTTAATTCAACCAAACTTTTTTTTCCGTGCGCAGAGAGTTCAATAAGAATTCAATCGTATGTCAGCTCATGTGCAAAAAGAAATCTTTTCATAATTTTTTAGAAAAAGAATTCTTGTAGCATCTGAAAAGGAACTCAAATTGATGACATACGAATTCTTTTTGAATTTTTTTTTAACTCTCCGTACTATCTGGACAGATTTGCCACAAAATTGGAATTGCAAGTAAATTGGAAACAGTTAGGAAATTCAGGAAAAAGTCAGACAAATTTTCTGGACTTTACGCAATTTTTGAGTTATCAACTTAACTTAATTGCATTAATAAATGCATGTCAGCAGCATTAATAGTAATTTACATTGCTATATGAAATTGCTTCCTCAACAAAATATTTGACTCTTCTTTCTGAAAAACTTCTTTCCGAATTCTTCTTTCCGAATAAATTTTAAGATAAGAAATTTGTACGATAATAGTACTTTGAGAACAAAGATATGCAGTTGACATTTTTTTTCTGTTTGTACCTTTTTTAAAGATAATTTTTATTCGTTTGTTTCAATGGTAGTTAAAAGTTCTCGTGGGATTGATCTTCGTGTTTTATTTTGCCGAGCGTCATGTAGCCCATCGCGAGTAGTACGACTCTGTGTATAGTCAGCCGCAGCTGGCAGTAGATATGCTGCGTGTCGGTCAAACAAAACATAAGGGGGAGAAGATAGAAAAGAGCACGGGCGGATAGCTGCATGCGATATTACGAATAATCTCAGCAACTGTTTCACCAAAAACTGAAAACTGGATTAACAAAGGTTTGGTCTGTTAATTGTTTAAAAAGAATATTATGCAGCAAAGGCATGTAAAGTCGAAATTTCGTACATTTGTTGTTAAATTCTAATCTTTCTTGACTTATAAAATTGTTTCACGCATTTAACACAATTTTTGCAAAATCCCTTTCGATCCTCTGTTACGTCATGTTACATAATTGTTGTTATACAGAATGAAACCACGAATTGTTACATTGTTACTCAAAAATATCCAAATGTTATTCATTCTCCTATTGTTATATAATAAAAAATTACTATTTAAGGATCTTTTCTACATATTTTAAAAATAACAAAGTTATGAAAAAATTACAGATTATTCTAAATCACGTTTAAAAATAATACGACAAATTTGGTGACAGTTTACTATCTGGATCATAAGTTATTTTAATAAATAATATTTTTTAAATCTGAATCTGTGCTTTAATAAAAATATATGGAAATTAGAAAATAAATGATAAAAATCTCAATTTTTTAATATAAGTACGTATTCAAGATTATCTACGTAGAGTTTACATGAGAATGCACGAACTAGTTTATTCAGTAAATAAACAAAATATTTATTTGTGCTATATCTTTGTAACTAATCAGTGAATCGCAATGAAACTTTGCATAAATTATTTTGAATATTTAAAGTACTTACTTATAAAAGAAAAATGTAAATTTTTTATTATGTTTGAAATTTTAATTTTTAACAATAAAAATAATAATAAATAAAATAAATAAACTACAAAAATATGTTATTAAACAAAAATATAATCTTATTCACACAACTTCCATATGTATACAGTTTATTTTAAGTGTAAATATTAAACATACTTCCCCAAATTTAATTTTTTTTTCAAAAAAGAGATTGTACATCTTTAAATAATATTTTATATGATTTTCTATTTTCAAATGTTACCTATATATATATCGATTTCCCGATTGATTTAAATTTCTATCTTAATCAGAATTGCTTTCATAAACGTAATTAATAATTTGCATACTTCATGCGCGGTGAAACGCGTAATCTTCAGAAATCAATTTGCAGTTTGCAGTTAAACGTAATTTTACACGCTAAACACACCGAACCGTTGTTTCCCAAATTTTCCGAATGATGTATCCGGGTGGTAGAGATATCGGTCGAACATTGCGTGAGGAGGGTAGGAAACCCGGAACGATAGTCGAAGCGATCAGGGCTAGTAGATAGAGACAGAACTCGACGGACGGGAGGCAGTGGAAACGGACGGTATTGGGGTGGCCGGGCGTTTCACGCGTCAGGAGCAGGGCGCGTCTACGCACTGCGAAGCGTAGCACACGGGGGTGAAAGGGACGAGGAGGGTTGAGGGATGCGGAGAGAGAGAAACGCGCGAGCCATGAAGGATATCGAGATCGTTCCTTGCAGCTGGCACAGAATTTTCTCCCTTTCTGGGAAGTCTCTCTCTCTCTCTCTCTCTCTCTCTCTCTCTCTTTCTCTCTCTCTCTCTCTGCTCTCGGAGAAGATCTGGAGTCGGCATAACCGCTATCTCAAGCTTAATTGCGTCTGGTCGCACGATATAATGGGACGCACGAATCCCGAGTCTGCCCGTTGCGTGATAAGGGATGGAAAGGTGCGCGCATCCCCGCCAATCCGTCTGCGCAAACTTTGGGTTTGTTCGCTCCACTGGCGATGCGTAATTATTGTTACATTTGAATATTGGGTCGAATGTATGTGTCGCCAAGCTAGTCTGTTTGTTGTCGGAAACACAACCGTGAAACGAAGAGAAGAGAAGCCGCAGAACGAAAAATTGACGGCAGTTTGAGATTTACAACTTCATGTGACTTGTCCACATTTTTCTTAAGTATTTGATATATCTTTTTTTATTTTCTAAATTTTTCGCAATTTTCATGCGCATTTCTTTTAAAGTCTTTTGTTCTGTATTCACACTGACAATGGAAGAAAATGCTTTTGGTATTTATGAATAATTATTATAATTATTACTACTACATAATGTTCGTAATAATGACCATATATAGAGTTTTGTTAACAAATATATATAGTTGGCAAATTATTGTTTTTATTACTTATATAAACACTTGCAATGGCTATAATTATACGATAATTTACCTATAATTTTTCAGACAACCATTATGATTTATCGTTTATATATTATATTTAATAGTAATACAAAGAGTTTGGCGATAATGTAGAAGCTGAATAGAAAAAATTGTTTCAATAGAAATATAGACATGTTTTTAAAATGAGAAAATTTTTATTTAAACTATAAAATTGTATTTTATATATATGTATAAAACAAATTCATTTCTATAAGGAAAGGATAAATTTTCAGATTCAGTTACTTTTTAAGAGACTATATCTGATACATTCTTAAATATATTCTATATTTTTGGATTTTAAAAATTTTCCACAATTTTTGTGCGTATTTTTTCTAAAGTCTTTTGTCTGTATTTATTTTTATGGACAAGTGCGCGCATTTATTTCTGTAGAGATTCTAGAAAATGTAACGTAAACTGTATGCTAATTTAAACGCGCGCACTTGTCGATAAAAGCGGGGTGCGAATGCAGACCTTTGTATTTTTTGTATTTCCCCAAGTTTCCATCCCTATCTCTCTTCTGCCTTTTACGGAAACATTTAAATTCAGGCACGTTTCGCCGTCGCTTTAAACAAGTATAGTCCATGCTTACATTCTTTCTCTTCTTCCGCCGCGCTAAATTCTTAATGCCTCTCTTCGGGATCCACCACGTGTCGTCTATGAGCGCAATTCGGCTGGCACGTGGATTTTTATGGAGCGACGAACGTGTGCTGCACGCAGACGCGTGGGCCTCTTCGCCGTTGCGGTCGTCGTCCTTCGAATCGTCCTGCTCCCCCCGTAACGTCGTTTTGTGGAAAGTGGCCACTTTGCCGCAGACACGCTCACGGTTACACCCAACGAAGTTACAAAGCTTCAAGTTTGCTTCGAAATTCCTTCCGAAACTTGAGTCGTTAGCGCTCGGAGCGTCTTCGGTTCGGAGTCTTTTGCTTGCATTTTTCTTGCCATCGATTTGCTACTTTTTTTTTACTCTCTTTTTTACTCAATACATTCGAAGCGATTAAGAAATTCTTGTTTCTCTATCAAATTAATTATTTTCGAAAATACTAAATAATAATTATTGAATAATAATAATAATAATAATAATATAAATTTTTCTTGAAATTCGGGAAAAATTATGAAACTTTAAGGATGAAGACTTTGTGATAATCCTATTTTGGATACTTTGGCAAAATCGTTCTTTCCGGGTGTTCAATAATAATTATATTTCGCCAATTTTAAAAGAGAGAAAGAATTACATTCAAATATACGTTAAAAATGGAAGGAAATGTTTCTTTGCGTATGAATATTATTAAAAAATGTATTTCTGTACAACTTCAAAGTAGAGAAGAAAGTTACGAGAGAAACGCCCGGGGATCGCAGAGAAGATTTTTTTATACGCGAAAAAAAAAAAGGAAATGGAAAGAACGAAACGAGATTACGGAAACGTTGTACTGGGAGAGAAAGAACTTTCCTCATATAATTTTGAAGTACGTGCTCTGCGGCGGAAGGGTTGAAATAGTCGCTCCGTATCCATAAATCACCGGCGCGGCAGCAATCTCGCGCGGTAGCGGCATCGAACGAGACTCGTTGAAAGAACGTGACATGACGGTCCTAATGAAAGCAGCAATTAAGTAGGCGAGAGCGATCGACCAAGTTCCACGGCCCATCCCCTCGTTCGCATAGCCGAGCAAATTACACGACGATGGCAATTAATAAAGCCCCTGTAATGGCGTTCGCGGTTGTATCGCGGCCTCCTCGTCCACCACTTTCCCATCCACATCCCCCTCTCCCCCTCCCTCCCCCCTCCCGTACAATCTCATCGTCGTTAATCACTTTAACGAGTGCTTTTGTTAACGCCGTCGTGCGATAAGAAACCGTTAAAAAGGATCGTTCGCGAATATCGGGAAATATGAATTGTTATGAATACCGTCGCCATATTGTCTTATCGTACGAATTGTGGTAATACCGTCCAACGCAGAAGTCATAATAATAAATTCATACTGTCTTCATGTATCCTAAAAGCCATGTCATTAGAAATTAAAGATGTTATTACGTTTAGACTTGTACACGGTTGGAAAATTTGTGTTAAATTTAACACTATTTTACGTGTCCACTAAAATTTTTGTGTGTATCATTTAACACAAAATGATTATGTTAGAAAGTCACATTGTGTAAAAATAGGACAAAGAAATGTAACGCTTTGCGTCAGTTTTTATTGTGTTAATTTTTACTTAATTTATTCTTCTTATGTTAAATTAACACCAAAATTTTGGAAGAAGCTGTGTGTATTTTTCACATTAAAATTTGCAATATGTTAAATTAACATATTCATCTTTTATTCATTTAACATTTATGTTAAAGAAATTTTAAAGAAATACTAAATATATCAATTTATCACAAATATATTCAAATAACTTTAATCATAAATTATGTTAAATTAACACTAGAATATGTTAAAAATTCAACACAAAAATTCCTACACGGATTACTTTTAAAGACAATAAGATAATAGTAAAGGGCTTAAAATAAGACTACTTTTAACACAAGTAAAAAATATGTTTTATCGAGTAACTCATGAATTTGTTGATTGATCAATCGCGCTTCTCGTTCGGACTAATCTTTCTGTATTGCCGAGGTGATTAGCTTCGCGTATTTCACTTGCACAAAAAGAGGAGACAGATGATAAATGGTTCCGATCTTAATAACTTGCAAGAAGTTATGCAATAACAATATATTCGCTCAAGACTTGTAACAAGTTATACAGCTATTTCGCGATGATATATTTCTACAAAACTTTTGTGTAACAACAGCGGCAAATTCTTTATCGCAACTTGTACAATAATGCGATACAGTCATAGCGTCTGAACAGTTTGTTTCTTTATTTGCATGGAAAGAAGCGGGGAATGACAAGTCGGTCTCTCATTATACTTATAATAACTTGTAAATCTTATTACGTAACACCAATAGACTCGCGCATAAAACTTTTAATAAGCCGTAATAGCTTTTAATGAAGCGCGGACTGTCTGAAAATTAGTGGTAAGTGAAGAAACATAGCATTATTCTTGGCGAGAATTAATGAAGTTAATTTTCCCTTTGCAAATATATGCCATGGAAGATGATCGATTTTTACAGATTTCCGATCGTTACTGAACAAAATCTGTTAATAATAATCGAACCTAGATAGAGCTTTAGTAAAATAATTTTAATCGAACGTTCTATTGAAATCTAAAAAAAAAAAAAAAAAAAAACTAAAACTTAATTTCAGTTTTCAGTTAAGATCATTTTTAAACAAAGTCACGGCATATTTTTGCATATTTTTAAATAATTTGTTTAGTGTCTAAAGCCAACATGGACACTTTTAAAAAAACTTCCCACTGATTCTAACAAGTTATATGTTGTACAATCAATTTTTAAAAAGAGTTTCGACATCTCCATACTTAAAAATACTTTTCTAAATTAATTTTTAAAATGTCATTAAGTTACTTGACTCATCTTGCTACTCTGATTACTATTGTTACATTTGATAATATTTAATGCATCATAAATATTGCCAATGTGTTAAAGAAAATACATTTAATAGTTATTACCAGATTTTTTTTCCAGATTATAGTCTGCTTGAGGTAAAAATTACATTTCTTCTAGAAAGTATCGCATAGAAAAATTTACAATTCAAGAAGAGACTTTTCGATGCTCGTCACGTGCGACCAACTTCGCGATAAAAGGCCGATTCTTTCGTTTGTTGCTCCTTGAATACAAGTCTTGGTCTCGAGTTCTAATCAAAATCGGAAGTGTCCTTGTACCCTCTGTAAGAGCGGGTGCAGATATCCGGTACGGGGAAACGTTTCATTACGCGAGATTGCATCGTGTTTCGTGAGTTCGCTGAGAGAACCGGGGCGAAGATGCGAGGCGGGCTCGTATCAGCGCATTTGAAATGGAAATGCACCCGAAGATTCCCGCGACACCAACCCCGTCGCTTTATATCTATGCTGTACAGTCGCGAGCTCGGCGATACCCCCTTTTGTTCAGTAATTCGGCGGCGCGACTTGTCCCCCGCGAACTTCATATCGCACCCTCTTTTACATGAAAGTGCATAACAGCTTACAAAAATGTAAATGCCACCTTCACAAAGTGCGTATTTCGAGCACTTGGAACTTTTTGAGCTTTAAGAACTTGAAACCTTGAAAATTCGACGCCCTCAGAGGACTTGAAATCAAGGAACTTAGAAACACGCGAATATTCTTGAAGATTTTTTTGAGACGTATTTCAATTGCCATTTTCGAATCGTAGAGGCAGCTTTAGAATTTTTTAAATGTAGAACGTAGGCGTGAAATTTTCAAACGCTCTTGAAAAACTTTACTCTTGGGATTGCAGCTTTTATAAGATTTAAATATATTGAATGTTTATAATATTTCTGGGAAATGTAAAAAAAATTGCAAATTATATCAAAAATATTATGTTCTCACATATATAAATATGAATCTCTCGCGCCACAACGTATATAATTATTTTATTGTTTGGATATTTTATAAAAATATGGACTCTACATTTAGATTTTAGAACTTCTGCAAATAGAAAAGTTGCCACTTTCAAGGTCCATGATGGTCAAAATAAATTATACTTCCCTAATTGGAAAGACGAAGAATGACAGGATGACGCGCTGCGTAAATATCGTCGTGTAGCTCTGGATGCTGCGTGTTGCAGCTGAAATGTTTACTTTGTAAAGGTGCACGCGATATCTCGGCAGCGTTATTAAATTGCTCGTATTTGCATGACAGCACGAAGCCGAGCTTGAAGACCTAACGACGGGAGTTACGGTCTCGCTTAAAGCGAAGAACGAGGGAGGATGAAGAAACCGGGTGGGGGAGGAAGTAGCGAGACGCGTAATAAAAGGATGTCATTTAATTTAGCGATTCGCCGGATTCGCTTGGATTCGCCACTTTACCCTCTCCTCCCACCCTCGTCCCACCCCAGACGCATTTATCCGAACCGAGAGGCCAATTACGACTGTTTTCGCTCGTACTTGTGAAAGCCCGACGTCTTATTCATTCCGGACGAGTGCGGCTCGTCTGTGCCTTAAATACAGGACGGATCTCCGGCACATTTAACATTTTAAAGTAGCTGCGTATAAACCTAAATTTTATTTCTCGAATGCAGGGGTGGCAAAAATTCTTTGTATCGTATCTAGTGATCGTGAATGTGGGGAAGGTCATCAAGATTCGTGAAATTTTGATTGGCGAATAAAGGAATTTTACACCATTATACATTTATTTTCATATTGCAAAGAAATATGTAAATTTTTTACACACTAGGCAACAAAATTAACGCAACACCTGTTCACTCTGCAAAAATAGACAAGATTTCAAGATACAATAACTTTGTCAAAAATTATCGTATAGGGATGTTTAAAAAAGCATTTTACAGGTAGAAACCTCTACTTTTCGGATCGCTACTTAAAAAAACGGTCTCATAGAGATTTCATGATTCAACGTTGAAGCAAAAATGGTCCTTTTGTTTCAACGTTAAATAATTCGATGAAAAAAAATCGTACGGGGCTTCGTAAAAAAGCAAATTAAAGG
>NW_017305504.1:147462-150214 GCF_001594115.1 Trachymyrmex septentrionalis
GTATGATTTTTTTTTATCAAGTTATTCAACGTTGAAGCAAAAATGGTCCTTTTGTTTCAACGTTAAATAACTCGATGAAAAAAAATCGTACGGGGCTTCGTAAAAAAGCAAATTAAAGGTAAAGATTCACTCTTTCGAATAATGTAAATCACATTTGTATACAATTTTTAGTCCACTCCGTGGAACTCTGAAAATTTTGTAAAAAATTTTGAGATTTTATATTTTTATTTATGTTTGTGTAACTTCATGAAATCTCCATGAGATCGATTTTTAAGTAGCGATCTGAAAAGTAGACCTGTAAAATGCTTTTTTAAACATCTCTATACGATAATTTTTGACGAAGTTATTGTATCTTGAAATTTGCCTATTTTTGCAGAGTGAACAGGTGTTGCGTTAATTTTGTTGCCCAGTGTATTACATATACATATATAAAAAGTATAAAACGAAGTTTCTAAAGGATGGCATTTCTTGAAAAGCACATTTTCATTTTCAACATTCAGTAAAAAGTCCTTCAAGAAAAACATTTCATTATTTCTTGAAAAACAAAGAATTGACAAAATTTGTTCGTGTAATTGGAATCCTTGACATATTGGACTTGTGTAAAATTGCGAAGTCTTGAAATTTTCGAAATATTGAAAATTTGTAAAGTTCTGAAACTTTAACTTTTTTCTCAGACGCATTGAATTTCAAAGCATTGAGAGATTTTAGGTATTCTTTTTGAATATTTCGAATATTGAATCTCTTAAATCTTTGGAAGATTAAATAAAATTTCAACAGCTTGGAATTTTTTGCGTATAACACGCATATCTACCACATTTGTGTGAGAACATCAATTGTTATACAAATCGGATTGTTTGCTATTATAAACCTTTAGAACTTTGAGTTTCCATCGAATCGAGCACTGTCGAAACTAGCTGGGTTTCAAACATTGGGAGACGTAATTACGCGCGTCGCGAGCAGATTCCTATTCGCCAACGATCACGTCATTTCCGGCATGGTGCGAAGTTCGCGTTTTAATCGGACCTACTTTAATTTGCTCTGCGAAACGAGTGTGCGCTGCCAATAATTTCCCGATTGCATTTGATCATCACTTTAATAAAGCGGTGCCGAAGATTGGTGTTTGCACGACTAGGCTTTCCTGTCTTCTTTTAAAAAGTGATAAATCATTATCTGTTTATAAATTAAATTGAGTACATCTGTAAAATGTTGTAAATGTTGCGAGTTACTTGTAATTTAAGAGATCGATTTTAATAAAATTAACAAATATGTTAAGTATTTATTATTACAATAATATATAACTATAAAATGTATTTGTAAAGATACGTACATAAAACTGTATCTTGTAATTTCAACGTTTTTAAAACACATATATTTTGTGTACATTTTTTGTACAGGATATACAATATATGATTCAAGAGAGAGAGAGAGAATATTCAGACCTTTCCACATTTCAGCAAAAAATTCGTGTGGTTTACTCATCCTGCTTAATGCTCTTACACGGGTTTTTTCTATCCTTCGAGATGCTCATGAAGAAACGACTATTCACGCGAGAATATTCGGAGCGACGTACACGTCTCCGCACTTTGACGATCGATCGATCTTATAACACGACCCTCCCACCATCTTCTCTCTCAGCGAAAGATTTATTGGCCTCGAATACGAAACCTTTTCGCGAAAATTCCGTATCGAGGAAAATTCCACGCGAAAATTTTCAAAAATTCACTATAAGATCATCTTTAATGACGTAAAAAAAAAGGAGAGATTTTTCACGCATTCAACAATTTGTTCAAAAAAATCTGTTAAATATCTAATCGTGTGAGTAAAGTATCTCTTCGTAGGCGGGAAAAAATTCAAGATCCTTAAAAAAAAAAAATGTTTTAAACATGGCTCCATTAAAATCGAGTCTACCGAGGTGAAGAATATAAAATCAGAAATTTTCGACGTTTTGAAGATTCAATGGATTAAAGGTCTATGCTCCTAAGAAGCGTCCCTTCGTATCATAGAATCCGATTAAACTACGTCGGATCGAAAATCCATCCCAAACTGTAATCCCTTAGCGGACAAACGTCAGATCGTTTAGGATTCGTAACCCCCCTGAGAAGATCCAAGGGGGCGGCTTTAAGGATTCGCGAGTCGTAACGGCGAGTCGGACGCGCTCTGCCATTGAAAGCACGCGGGAAACGTATAAAGCGAAAGAAAATAAAGTGTAAGCGAGCTTTACTCGGGGGAGCGCGATTCTACTTTAGATTAAATTCCGAAGCGCGCGACCCACCTTCTTACCACCTCCGCCCCTTTCGTCGCTCCTTTTCCGACTCCACTACCCTGACGGTAACACCTTCCTCGGCGCTTCTACCTCGTTTCGGAAAGTAAGCTTTTCTCGCCACCACGCCGCGGATGTTTTTATCAGCCGGCAGATGGTTTCGCTTGTAATCCACGATATATACCGCTTCGCGTTCTTCCTATCTTCCCCTCGTGGAATTTCCTGCCGGCAAGAAGGACGAGATCGACCAGCGTTTATTTATTCGACGCGCTCTTGCAATCAAGAGGCCTCTCCCGACTCCCTCGAGTCCGCGAGAGACGAAGAAATAAACTGCTCTTGCGGGACGAAGTTGTTTATCGGGATCTCCGATATCCACCTTGCTACGATAAAAATTGTTGTGATCTTCTAAAAAAAGAATTATATATAAATATTATTTTTTCAGATTTTATAAAATAAAAATTTACTTTTTTTTTTTTTTTTTTTTTTTTTTGG
>NW_017305504.1:150314-162450 GCF_001594115.1 Trachymyrmex septentrionalis
ACAGAAAATGAGACTTGCATTTACTAGCCTCGAGTTCGCGAGCAAGTGAAGACGTAAGTTACTCTCGCGGGATAGAGTTATTTATTGGGATCTTCGAATATCCAGCTTGCGACGATAGAAATGATCGTTGTGATCTTCTAAAAATAAAATTATACATTCACTCTTTTCTATAGAAACTATCTGTGGAAATGGGAGATTTGCATTTCATTAATAATCGTGTGTCTGCACTCATTCCTACTACGTTTATTCAATTTATCAGGAAAGTGTGCGCGTTCATAAAAAATACATCGGAGTTCTCCTAGTTGTAGCTTTGGATTGGCGTCCATTCGTTCCTCGAGTATACATATTTATTTTGCGAATTGGTCAGATCAGTCTCGCAGTAGCGTTGATCTCCGACATGCTTTGTATCACTTCGGAATAACGAAATAAGGGGATGAGAGAGGGTGGAGGGTGGCACGCGCCTACTTCATCCCTCTTCTTGACAGCTCTATCTTGCTAGTATCCCCTCGAATCCACCTTGTGTCTCGCCCCCTGTACACTTCCTTCCCCCAGCCTTTAGCAGCTCCCTTGACGCGAGTCGTTACTCTTTTTGAATACCGAAACTTCCCCACGGCTCGATTTCGCCGACTCGGGGGCCGCCACCATTTTGCAACATATTTTGTATGTTCTTTGACATGCGTCTGATCAAAGATAGCAAGTTCTCTCCTGCTCTCCGAAAGGAGACAGGCACTGCGAGACGAAAAATGCGTGAATAATCTAGTCTGAACACAAATCAATCAATAATGAATGATCAATGTTAAATTTTCGGTTTCAATTATCTTCACGGTCAGACATTTGGGGATTCCTATTTTGAAGTAATATGGAAGGAAGTAATATGGAATCAGATAATCAAAGCTTCCAATAATAGAGTAATTATCATCCCAACGCGAAATTGCTTCATTGTGCACGATCGTTTGCTCGGCAACATTATATATTCGATTTTAATTATCCGAGAAAGTTTAATCGTGTTTTGAGCTATTTGAGTTTACCCTTTCTATGCATTTATCTTTTCTACTCCTACACGGAAAGAACGATTTTGCTGGGTATAGAACTGGTAATAATTTTATTTGAACTGTCAAAATAATTGTTAGAAACTGAGATAATAATGAGCGACACTGTGTAAACAATTTTAATATTTTAATACTTTAACAAGTTTGAGTTTCCAATCAAATTATTTTCGAATCTGTACTTTCTAAATCTGAATCAGTGGAATTCAAATGAAAAAGAAAGGAGAAGTTTGAACATTACATAATTAAAATACCGATATTTATATTTTAATTTACGTCATTTCCAATATCATATACATTAATTGAATTTATGTACTATAAAGCAACGCTGTTAGAAATGTTCTTGAATTTCATTAACACTTAATGTACACTGTTAAAAATTTCATGAAATTTAATGTACTTTTAAGTTATACAATTTTAATTTAATTTCATGACATTACATTAAATTTAATGTATTTTCATTGAAATTTTATGAAATTTACACGTTCATTACATTCAAGTAATTATTGTAACTTAGATTTTAGTTGAATCATTCATTACTTTTAATTTCGTTCATAACCACATGTTTTATTTACATGTGAAGGTTAGCTATGTTAGCTATGTTATGGGATTCCACATTTCAATGATTTTTTTAGACGATTTTCACTGTGAATTCACTGATTATCATAATTGAGACTAATGTTAATGATTATCCATTGATTAGAATCTAATTATTAAATGTAGAGAGTCCTGCATAATTTTAAATCCTTCATCAAAATCGTTCTTTCTATAGTTTCTAGTTACACTCGTTGCGATACACTCCATATATTTGTTGTTCATACGTCTGGTTGCGAGCATGGGCTTTAAAAAAATAACTACGGAATAATTGGAGATGTTAGCGATGTACGCGAAAAATTAAGACAAATTGGAGTACCCACGATTTAGTTAGGGGTGGTTGCATTCCCTCCACCTTAACTGATCCGAGCGTCTCGTTTCGCTGGGCTTTTAACGAGAGGGAGGAAAGGAGGAAAGGGGTGCACCTCGAAGCGGAAGGAAGGGATTTCAGATGGGGTTAGGCTGGGACAACATTTCGACCTAGACCGGCGAGACGAGCCAAGACAAACAATTTTCAGCTGGCTCGACCGTCTCGAACTAATTAACGTGGGATTTCGTCGTCATGTGGTCGTATTACATTATACCGTAGATTATTGCCCGTTAAGGAGCATTATTGAGTAATTTTGATTCATCGAAACGGATAATAACACGAAATTCTAGGAAATTAATTAAAGATTTCAAGCTTTAATGAAGAATACCTTTTGACGCGCTTCATAGGATACTAATTGTAAGGGCTCAAAAATGAAATCCGCACACAGTAATGAACATTTTGTTTTTATGTTAAAATCGATACTGATTAACATTTTTTGTTCCATTTTTAACGAATTCGAGTGTTAATTTAATATAACGTGATTGTGTTTATTTGAACATTTCGTATTAATTTGGTATTCAACATTTCGTAACGTTAAAATAGTGCTGAAATAATATTATTCATGAGTAAGTGAAGAATTAATATAAAAATAATGTATTATAAATTTTAAGATATAAATGAATAAAATGCATTAATTTAAAAAGAAAAATGCTTGCAAACAATTTCCTTACGAATTGTTACTTTTTATGTTAATTTTCTACATAATACTTGTGTTATTTCTTAACACATTCATTTTCTGTTAAATTAACACGAAAATTTAAATGAACCGTTTGTGAAAAATTCTGAAATATGTTAAAGTTTAACACAAATTTTCCAGCTGTGCATGTCTAAAGGTACAATTTTTCAGATCCTCTAAATCCTTAAGCTTCCTTTTCAAGTTTCTGTCTCTCCTGAGATTTTATCAAACGCAAACGTTGTTCAGTCGATTGAAAATTCTTCTGTAAAATTTTTCTCAGAATTTTCACGTGCCAAATCTGTCTTCGTGCATTTTATTCGGCATTTCACAGAGACGCGCAGCCACGTGAAAGTCGACAGAATTAATTTCGCAACGTTATTTTCCTTTTACAACATTCTGCCATTTCGTGGCGGTAATGTGGTATCACGTAAGAGGGAAGTGGGCGAAGAAATATATATATTACGGCCCGCACCCGAACCGAGGAAATTTATTGCCTGCATATATGTCTGCATATAGACGCACGCGGCCATAAGCGCGTTACGATCGCGAAGTATTCCGGAAACTGGTTCCATCGGAACTGCACCGGAAACGACGTCTGGATCCAATTTTTCTAAATCAAATGAGTATTACCGCGCAACGTTTCGAAATATCCGAAAATTTACGATACCTTGAATATTAACGCGACGAAATTCCGGATGCTATTCTAATGTAAATCACGAAGAATCGCTCGGTTTTTAGTACGGTGCGCTTTAATATCGAGGGATCGATAATTTTGCAAACTTACAACTTGATTACAATAGCTCGAATCATCTTTTAATTAATAGCCGAGCTGTTTTTCATAGCCGAAAGTTAAAAAGCAAGCTTGGACAAGTAAGACGGTTGCTCATCAAGTTTTCATAGGAGAAAACGAAGTTTGAAAAACTAGAAGTTTGTGAAACTAAATTTGCTTCGTTTTTTCTTTGCGCTTCTAGTTTCTGCAACTTTGTTCCAATCGTTGCGCCAGAATGTTTGATTATCAAACTGCACCGTTTTGCACAGAAGAAATAGACTCGCTCATAAAACGGACGATAAAGCATCGCGGTGATAAAGATGATTAACGAGTTCGGTAATTATTCGCAAATATCCAGGCGCGAAATAATAAAAATCCGCTAATGGTGAAGTAAATCGTATACAATTTTAATTTAAATTACAAATTGTATTTTAATTAAAAATAAAAATGGTATACAGATGAGTGTAATTTTTTTAAAAGAATAAGGCTATTCGCGTTTAAAATATCCAAAAATTTTTGCACTTGAAATGAAGTAAACATATATTCGGGCATTGAAGAGACAGAGAGAAAGTAAAGATGCTGGATGCAAAAAGCATAAGAAATATAAACAGATCTAATATTTAATGTCACATTAAATCGTAAGAAATAATCGAATGTGCACTTTTATTTATTCCTAGATTTTTTAAGACGGGAAACAGAGTCGATATATGATCTTTAATAGAATTTTCTTTGAATGATTCCGTTATTAATTGATAATGTACGTGATATACGATATCAAATTCGGTTTACGCCGCGATTTAATCCGCTTTAATCGAATATAGAACTTGCGATAAATGCGAGGTCCGTACTAGCGTTGCTGTTATTTCGCAAATTTGTCGGTGTTGCCAACCGCAAGGCGGAAACAGCCGCTTCGCCGTCATTTAGCATACGTTTAATAATGAATATTGTTTAGTATTGTTAATAAATAAACCAGCGTAAAACATCGAAGAGAGATGACGATTAAGCGGCACAATTCAATTGCTACGTAATCATCAAAAGTTAATTAATTTCATTATCTCATTTATGCTCTCGTTCCGACTAATTACTTCACAGCGACAACACAATAACAGTAAATAATAATAACAGTTCGTCCCAATAAAAATGAAACCGCAAAATTGTAGTTAGGCATTAAGCCGGACATTTATATTTGTCAATTATCCGCATAATTTTTTGTGCAATAATTGTAATTTGATTACAATCCTTTTTTATGATTAATTATACAAAGTAATTGTCGTTAAGCTAAATTATTAATTAATTATTAATTAATTGTTATTAATAATTCTTTCCAGGAAATTGGAATATTAATATTATTATTCCCTACAAAAACAATATTTAGCGTTTGAAAATGTAATTTATAGAACTCGTTTCAGTCTCGAAATGTTCTATTTGTTGCAAAAAAAAACCGTATTTTAAACGTTTCCATGACAAGCTTTTTTTTTGAAGAATAAGCGATTTGAATTTTTTGATTTTTAAAAAATTCATATTTCAAAAAAGAAACTGCCGTTAATAAAGGCCGCAACACGTATATTTTTTTTGGCCTCAAGAATCATCAAAAAAATTGGCATCGACAGATTCGATAAACACTTTTATCTATCTTTATTAATTCAAAAAAATGTATATTAAGATTTAGCAAATTTTTTTGTGCACTTTTATTCTTTAATCATCGTTATGAAAAATAGTAGTTATAAAAGGAAAAAAATTATTCCCAAATATGTTTGAGCACTCCTTTCTCGGGCAAAATCGTACCAGTTTATTTTATATACACATATAAGGCACGCTGTATAGTTGACTCGCGATGGTTTTGCACGCGATATTTTTGGGCAAGTCGGATTTGCATATCGGCCTTTTGCGAATCGGCCGAAAAAATCGTACGGTTGGATTCCCGGTGAGCGTCGGCGAAATCGAAAACAACCCATGTTTACTTCCCGTTGATTCAATATTAGCATCCGCAACTCCCGGCGGACCCTTGCCGACGTGAAATCGTACATTCCGTTTGACTCGATGGTCAAACTACATCCCCGACGTTTTGCATGCTGCTTTACTACGCTTTTTCTCCCCGTTTCTCCCTCCCCTCCTTTTTCGTCGCGAGGATTTGGCGTTTTGAATATAGCTAAATATACCACCAACGGGGAGAAAATTCTGTTGGGGTGAAGGGATTAATAAGGGCTGTAATAAGCCCTGACTTTAACGATTCGAGGATTTAGAAAGCCATGAATTTAAAAAAATTTGCGGATTAAAGCTCGGGAAATCTGAAAACACTGCACCGAAAGAAGAGATTTACTGAAGTATCTAAAAATTTAGCCAGAATATAGAAAACAGTCGAAAAATAGTTTTGGATCATCGAAATATTTATGTAAAATGCTCAAGTGTTGATGACAATGCCGCAAAAAATTTTATCATTCTTGCAATTAGTTTGAGTATCTTACATACTTACTTTGATGATCCAAACAAAATTATTTTGCAATTTATATCCAGCTAAATTTTTAGATACTTAAGGAAAAGCTAAATATTTAAAAATTTATTCGTAGGATTTATTTTACTGAAATAAATTTTTATTTAAATACGACAAAATAAAATTATTATTCTTAGAAAGTGAAAACCGTCTATTTTATTTTTTTACAATTATAATGTTAAAAAAAATAAGACATTTCAGACAGAAATGTGTATTCCGTCATCACAGTTAAATTTTGTATAATTTAAAAAATTTTTCAATAAATATTAAAAAAATATAAATAATATTTGATTTTAATATTCCGATTTTTTTCTTAGTGTGCTTCAGCTTGAAAACTGTTTTTCTTTTTATATAATTATTTTGTACTGCTGATATTCTCGACGCTTCAAAGTCTCGAGATCGCTTTCGGATCCACGGAAATATTGCAGGGTGACAATTGGCATCGTCGGACGATCGCGTTAATTACATCTGAACCCAACTGAGCCGACTAACAATTGAGTTTAATTTCGATAGAACGCAACGAAGCATTACAGTGACGGATTCTAACGTCGCTCGATTTACGTCGCGATGTCTCTGCAAAATTTCCCTTCAGTGCGAATATTTGAGACCAGCCGTTCGCTGAACGTGCGACGTCTAAGGGCGTCCGCCCTTAGAGGGCTTTCGCACATTCATGTATTGTACTTTCACACCTCCGCATGCATGGGGGTAAGCGCAAGCTTCGCAGCTTCGTAGTATTTCAGGCGTCGCCGGTTCCCGTTTACACTTGTAACGCGAGGCTTCCCATTGTGTAACAAGAGAGAAACCCAGTACGAGAGTAACGCGCCGGCACCCTTCCCCCTCTTCCTCCCTCTTTCCCTGTATCATAGCCGACTGGGTGCATTAACGTTGAGATTGAAGGACGGTGAAAGAGGGCCTCGACGAGGATGGCCTGCGACACGTCGCAGGTAGTTCCGCGTCGAACTGGTGTAAATGGGTCGCTTAATGCGATCGCGTTACATGACGACGAGACTAGGAGGGTCTCGCTAGGATGTTCTTGGGTTATCCTATCTGAGATGTATATTATCTCGCTATCCTCCTAGATTACCGGTTCCTTGCTTTAGCGGAGTCCTTCTAGTTTACTCCGTGATATTGGATGCCCACGTCAAGGACGTACACTGTGCGTCGAATGTTGAATGTTGAATATCGCGTAAATCTATATACGACGTCCTCATTTTCCGAACTGAGATGGCAAACTTAACTTCGAGAAGGGGATGAATTATTCGCCTTGTGATCATTCCACGAATTTGATTTATTTATTCCTTCGTAATTGGTCGTATTATATACTTATTTCGGTGCCTCTTTAATCGCTCTTGGCGTCGCTGGGGGGTCTATGGGGAGGCCAGGTGGCTCTCCCTTGGAGTAGTATTCTCTTTTAAATATTTATAGCAAAGCGTTGTATATTTTTTAAATATTTCTTAAAAGCTCTATCACAATTTCGATTCCAAAAATATTTGATAATTTAAGGAACTGCTAGGTATAAAAAACAAATTCTATTATATTATCCTTCTTTTGCGTTAATATAATTTTAAATAAAACGTTTCGTGAATTATTTACGTTTAACAATACCTTTTCAATGTGATAATTTAAACAATAATATTCTATCTTTTCATTTTGACCTTAAAAAAATTTTCCTTGCGACGCGCCAATGGACACCCCCTCCCCCCCCCTCGCCTCAACAAATTTCTGGATCCGCAAAGCTTGGCGGTTACATGTAACAGGAGAGAGAGAGAGAGAGAGAGAGAGAGAGAGGGAGAGAGAGAGAGAGAGAGAGACGTGTAACGTTTGCGAAGCTTTAGGTCCCCCTATAAGCATGTGGCTTCGTCAGGATAGAGCTAATGCTCGTCGCACGGGGGGTTTAACGCTCACCCCCGTAAGCAGGAACAACGGATTCATGGCGACCGCGGAAAATCCGCTCGGAAGCCGAGGGGGTGGTCGATACGGGAAGTCACGTGGAAAAGCGCCGAACAGCTTTCGTGGGGATACTTCGTATGGGTGGATCACGTCCGCGGGATATTTCGCAAAGGGCCCGAACAACGTCCGGCACTTTGCGTTGCGGAGAAACGTGCTGGAGAACTTAGAGCTTGGAATAATTAAAAAAAATTCTTATTAGCGAAGACAGAGCCGAGTCCATCAAGAGTCTTGATAATCGAGAATCAGATACGTATCATTTAACAGATTGAAGGACTCTTCTTATAGAAAATAAATAACAAAATAAAGGGCAAAGTAAGAGTCAACACACTTCTTTAAAAAAGTCAATACAATTAAAAGAACAATTAAATTACAGATAGACAAAAGTAAAATATATAGTAAAAAATAAATAGAAAATAATAAAAACAGATCCTCCTTCAGCAATGATTGAACAAAAAAAATGATTGATATCGAACAATTAACATTACGTATATAGTTTGTTGTGATGGTACATTTCAAATAGATGCAACGGAAGCAATATGTCCTTAAGCCTTGAAGAAAACTGAATATCAAAATTAGCAAGTTTTCAGTATCTAATTTTAAAATTCTATTGGAACAAAATACTGTTCGATAAAAAAATTTTTTGTTAAGTATCACAATACGTATCTGAAAATTTTTATTACCGACCATGATGCTGTTGATTGAATTTGCGTTATTAAAATTTCGAATAAAGAGTGGCCTCAAAAATTTACATTTTTTAGCCTTTGTATTTTGGGTCCTCGAATTTCGAATCAAATTGTATGCCAAAGAGAGATACTATATGATCTGAGAAAAAATTGAAATTGAGCATATAAGGATATAGTTTTGAAGATACGAGGACTCAAAATAATCAAATTCTCAATATTTCCTTTGTTCAAACATTAAAAGACATAAAAAGGACGTTAATATTTCCTTGATAGTGGGATTTTGACTAGAATTAGTCAGAATAATTTTCTAACCCCTTCACCATTGTTGCTTAATTTCTTAAAGGGGTAGGTAAATTTCATCCCTTATCAGAGTTGTGGCACAAACGAGCTATAAATGTATCGACAAAATTATATTAATCTTCGGGGTTAATTTTTTTTCATTATCTTAAAGATGCCAACTTTTAACTTGCGTCACTTTTCTATCAATGCAGCAACGTGTACATTCGAAATCGGTGAGTCTCCGAAGATTCATGGCGTCTTTCGCTACCTGAGATCTACGAGTTCGCGAATCTATACCGCTTAAAATCCGCGTATCCTCGAGGATCTGACGTTTGTATCTCGCGTTTGGATCCCGGTGGATAGCGGAGGCACTTTTGCACGGCGATATTTTCCCGAGCTACCCCGTATATACGTAGTGCACGTATAAACGGGCTTCTCCGCCTAGAGTTTCCCGTGTGGGCGGAGGATTACGATACTGTATGGTTGAGACACGACGGGCGCACCCTTTGTCTACGTTGTCTGCTATCCTTAGCCTTTCATTTAAGGACCAGGTAATAGCTGTCGCTGCAGCTGCACGTGACCCCGCAGTTTGCTGAAAGCAAGGAGAATAGAGGAACGTATTTTACTTTACGAGGATACTAAAATTCGCCGGACATACCGCCGGTCTGTTTCCGAATTTATGCGCCCCGGGATCATCAGGTTTAAGCGAAATCCAGGAGGGGGATTGGCCGGATCGATGAGATCTGGGACAGAGATAAACTCTCCTCGGAGACCGTTACGGTCGTGAGATATAACGTGGTTAAGTTTAATGAACTATAATTAGCGTTTTATGAACGTATAAAACTTTAATAACGTAGGAATTTATAAAAAAAAAAGACTCTAGAATTCTCATAGAAGTTTTCCTTCTTAAAAGGAATTCTTAGAGATTTTTTGTAGCTATTATTTCTTTTAAAGATATTATTTTTAATTTTTGTGAGTACTATAGAACGTGTTATACTTTTAGTGCTAAAATGTTGTACAAGTTCTCCTATGGATAATTTCTTGTTCAAAGTAGTTTACATAAGTTCTCTTTTGTCAAATATTTAAGAGTTTAGCGCTTCCTTCTTTTATTAATAGGTTATATACATCTTGTTATATTTCTCAGGTACAAAATAATGAAAATTTTATACAACGTAAAAGTTTCGCGTTTATAAGAGTTTTTCACTTTTATTCGGTCCTTAAATAATTATATTACGAGTATTTATAATTATTCAGACGGTCCAACGTAATCTTTTCCAGGTTTGTATCCAGCTAAATTTTTTGATACCTCAGCGCAAATTCATCTTTTCTGTGTAACATTGCGGAATAACTAATATTCCCTCTGCCGAGGGTGTATTCGAGATATCGAGTTGCCGCTCGATAAAATGCAAAACTCGTGGGGGTAAAAATCGCGCGGATACGCGCGGATATATCGCTTCGCGAGGCGGAGGTAAAATATACGAGATAGCCCGGTATCCACACCGTCACGTGCGTTAGGCGATATTTGTCGCACGTGACCGAGGAGCAGCACCACCGATATCTTCTCGCGACTCCTTCCGCAACGGACGTAAAAATCCATATTGTGCAGAAGGAACGAAACATTCCGCCTCTTTTATTAGTGCAGAAGATTATGGCGTCCTATTTACATTTTATATTACTTGCTTGATAACGAAGACCCACAAAAAAAAGTACCCTGTGCTGTGGGATGGAGATCTAGCTATTCTTATGTATTTTGAGCCGCTGAGTACGAATCTGACATCAAAATAGGATCATCCAGGGCAAATTTTCAATCCACAGCGAAAAAATGGATCAAAAATGGGAAGAAATGGATCATTTTTGAAAATTTATCCTACTTTTTTTTGTGCGCCTGTGCAATCAATATTTAAATTTACTCCGGCCGAGGTAATGTTTCTCGCAATAAATTTACAGTTTTTTCAGCACATTAATATTTTGCTAATATGGTGCCTGATTGAGCAATCAAATTATTAAAAATTACTTGTCAATTTAATTTAATTTGTGATATTATTACAGTTTATAATTACGTTTATAAGTCCGGAAAACCAATTTGATGCGCAGTTTAAACGACTATAAACATGGTATATGTATATGCAATTATTTATGTACATGTATAGTATTATGTGTATATAATTTACATTGAATTATTTAAACATTAATGATCCAGCTTTGACCGTTATAGACATTTAAGTTCTAGTTCGTATTGGTGTTGTTGTGTTTTGACATCAACGGTCTAAAATAAGATTCTTATTGTTTAAATTTAAAACTTATCGATTACATTCGTCAAAGTATTGTTCAATTGACTCTATATAATCTCACAAAATTACGAAATATTTTTACTTAGAAATATTTTTATTTATAAAAATGCGATAACACTCGAAGAGAAACAGAGGTAATAATGTGATCTTACACACAAAAATAGGTATTTAAACAATTGATTTTGTTTAAAAGACAATACAATTTATTAAAAAATTAACAAAAAAGTAAAATATTGTAAAATGTATGCAAATGTGTACAATTACACATAACTTCTTCCGCGTATAGGCTGCTCAGTAATAAAAATTTATAGTACATGTAATTATAGATTAATATCAGTAGAGTTAATTGATTTATGTTATTTGACTGAAAAACCTTAAAAGGTAATTAACATCACAACGTCAGCACGTTTAGAGGGACACATTAGCAAAATACCACGCTATTGTTTAACTTTGCATAATTCAATGTGTACAGTCAAGTAAAATGTTAAATAACAAGCAATAATAAATATGCACATATTTGTATAATACACTAAAAAAAATGACGTATCAACAGCATTATTTTAATTGAAAATTGATTTGTAACAACAGTATTAATGAAACAAATAAAATGTTATTAAACCAAGATGACGTATTTGTTTCATTAATAGTGTTATTATGTGAATTAACAAACAAACAAAAATTATTTTCAATTAAAATAATGCAATTGATATGTCATTTTTTTCAGTATATGTATTCAAGTTTAAAAAGAATGAGAAAGTATGTGCAATTAAATGCTAAAATGTATTTTAAAAACTTGTTTCGAAATGCTTAAAGGTAAAAATGCCTTGTAATAAATGCTGACTATTACGTATTAACTTATTAGCGTCATGATGTAACGGCGAGTTATATACTGAGAAAATAATTTCATAAGTAATCACTAGATTCGCTATCTAATAGCGGAGATATTAAAAAATCATTATATATATATATATATACATTATATGTATT
>NW_017305504.1:162507-165246 GCF_001594115.1 Trachymyrmex septentrionalis
AAAAAAAATGTATTTTCCTTTTATTTTATCACCGCACAATTATTGCATTTGCTGTTAAAAAGATAGCAGAAAGCTGTCCGAGCGGTCAACGTATCTAAATGTATTTTGCCAGACGCGAAATATGTTTAATTGCCGACGGTAAGCGGTTTGTATCGTACGGACTTTTTAATTGCTGTAAATTGAAGCCGATTAAATAGGACGAAGTTTTATAATCTCTCCTTTCAGCACATAAACGTAAATACCTCAGATCTGCGGCGAAACTGTCTACTCTTGATGCGGTAATTTATTTATTTACTTTTTCTTTTCTTTTTTTTTGTAAGCCTCATCCAAGTTTACGCCGACGCGAAATCAGCAAGCTCATTCAAAAGCAACGTGAAATCCTCTCGAGTAGACCTGAGATCTGAAGGGGAAAAGAGCGAGGAGGTAGAGATAGTGGCGGGAAACGTTTCCACGGGAAAAGTTTCCGCTCTCCGCGGAAACTTTCTCGATCGGGCTCGACGCAAGAGCATTTGTTTCCTCGTGGTGAGCTTTCGCGAGCTTTCAGTAGGAAAGTCATTCTGCGGTGAGGCCACGGGCCTCGTAACGCGCTGCTTTAAGCTATCGCGACGCTCACCCCCGCATTTACCCTCGTTCTCCACTTTTCTCCCTCGGCCGTGGCACCGCGCTGGATTAAAGTATCGACGACGCCAACCGCGTCTGAATAATTCAGGACGAAAGTTCTGGTTGTTTCGATTCCCGCGAGAAGAGGACCGCCCAGGACGATCGCAGAGTCTGATCGTGGTCCGTTTTTTGTGTTGCAGGTTTCGCGCTGATGAGAATCGTAGAGGTGTACAAGGAAATCCAGGAACAGGAGATGAACATCGTAAGTAGAGAGCAGCAAGAATTTAATTTCTAGAATAAGAAACTCTCATTGAGGTGTCTTTCTTTTTCAGAAACTTTTCTCCGACGATTTTCTTAGACTTTTTTCATCGTAGACGTTAAACTTTTTGTATTCAGTAATCAAGTTGCACACGATTTTTAACTTATGTCCAATTTTTATTTTTAATATGTACAATATTTCGAAGATCTCTCTAATAGAACTCAATTAAAATTTTAGCCTTAAGGATGTATTGCACGTATTTTTCAAATTGTAAATTTTTAACTCCAGTTCATTTTTTGCAGAGAGTATATTGATGACAATTTATGAATAACGCTGAGACGATCATTTAAATAATATAATATTTTTAAATAATATTTTTATTTATTGCGCGTGTGATTTCTTCATACATTCGAATCTTTAGGAAGTTCTTTTTATTGCGATCGAATAATATTCAACGACGTTTCGTAGGGCAGCTAAGAGCAAGCGTATTGTCTGCCACTCCCATTTTTTCCGTCTGTCTTCCACCCTGGCATCGTCCATTTCCGGGGATTACGTCAGACGGTCGCGTCTGCCAAGATTCGTAAAGATGTCCTTTCTACGTCTAGTGCCAAGCCTATCTGGTGGAAATTCACATTTCTTTATTTGCTTATATATTTACTCGACGAATAAAAAGGATTTATTTCAATTGTGCCTTAAGGGTCACTGGTTGAAATATTGATAATCTCGGAAAGAAATCAGTAATGATGAATAAATAATTAATAATTCGCTACATTTACAAGTAACAATTACTAAATAAATTGGAAATACTTAACACATTTAAAAAAATATTACTAATATTAAATAATAAAGTTATTACAAGAACGAAGGACTCTTAATTTAAAAAACAACAACGAGAGAATAAAGGGCAGGGATAAGAGTCAAATATAAAGAAGTATTTTAAAACATGAAAAATCAAAAGTATGTTTAATATAATATTCTATAATTAATTAAAAATATAATATGTTTCGGTCTCACGATTGAGCCTTCTTCAAATATGCATACAGGAGATGTTACATTGGATGAGAGACTCACGAATAGATAGACAAAATTATACACTTAATGATGATGACCAGTGAGATGCTTTGCTGAGAAACGGAAATCACTCGCAAACGGTTGGACGACCGGTTGTTTGAAATTTTCCGGTGTTCTGGTAACAAGTCAAGTTGGAAATAAATTAAGAGAATAATAAAAAACTTCGAGTAAAATCGCCACTCTGGTCAAAACAACTCACTTAGCTGGCTATAAAATAAAATTTCGCATGTCGAGAAGATACTCATCAATTTCTAAATTACTATAAAAACATAAAGCTTACATACCGTTAATAAATAAAATCTGATTGAAATTGCAATATCAAGATTATTCTATTATTCGTCTGTCGTGACGGTAACATATATGTTTACTAAGTATCTCATTTTTAATATCTTCTTATACAATATTTATTATCTATATACATCTTTAATTTTATATTGTGACTAATTATTTTACTATAGACTAACACACTGACGCTTAGTAATTTAGAAATTGACGAGCATCTTCTCTTTTAATCAATTATAGAATATTACATTATACATACTTTTCATGTTTTAAAATATTATACTTCTTTATATTTGACTCTTCAAATGTGCTCTTTATTCTCTCGTTATTGTTTATTAAATAATAATATGTAAAATATCACAAAATATATAATTTTATTTAAAACAAAATATTACTAATATTTAATATCTTAAAAACAAAATATTACCTGGAAATGATATTATCATTTTCTATTTACCCATCTTTTTGAGAAGGCATCCTTTTACATCTCTCTCTCTCTCTCTCTCTCTCTCTCTCTCTCTCTCTCT
>NW_017305504.1:165264-172218 GCF_001594115.1 Trachymyrmex septentrionalis
TCTCTCTCTGTTACATTTCTCTCTCTTTCCATCGCCGATCTCGTGACACCCTATAAAACGGTTCTACGGCAGGCAGAAGTCCGCAGGAGCCTCTTTGATCCTGCGGCTCGCCTCCACTTGGCTTGAGGGCGACATTACATCCCGCAGGCGTTTCGTTTGAACATGAAATCTCATTGCAACCATAACGACATGTGGTTATTAAGACTTTACAACTCTCTCTTTCTCTCCTGCCCTCTCTCTTGCGGACGTAGCATTTTACAATTTCGTTCCGGCCGACCTCACCGCGAAAATGTCCCTCCAACACGACCTAATGCAATCTAATCCTCAGCTAAACTGCGAAATGTACCTTTTCTGCCGCGGTAATTAAGTAACGTTAAGTTTAGTGCAGCTTTTTTTCGCTAAAACGTAATGAAACTTTGTTAGTTGTTTTTGTGCACACACAGTGATATGTTTGCTCAGAAAATTGTGACGCGTAACATGTTAAAAGTAAAGGGATGTTCCAGAAGCTTTTAATTTTTCATGTTAAAAAGCTTGATAGTGATATGAACACGAGGAACTAAAATTTTATTAAAGTACAGTTTTCAAGTTTTTGAAAAAGTTACAGGATAATTGTCCCTATTAGTGTGTCTTTAAGCCAACTCATTACTGAATTAATTACATTAAATATAGTTACACACACTAATAGGAGCAGGCACAGTAATAGAGACAGTTATCTTATCTCCGCGGATTTAGAAATTTGTGAAAAGATCTTCGTTTTCTTCTATACATTAGAACTCTACATTAGAACCTTATAAACGTTAGAACTGTATATACAATTCATCGTATGAAGTAAATGATCTAGTTGATTACGTTCGGAAATGCTTCAATGCACAAGGGTCAACGATCTCCTCGGGGAATCTTCGCGGAGAAACAAACAGTCGCGTACGCGTGCTGCGTCACGATTCGCCGTTGAGAAACGCACTCTAGACGAAGATTATCTCGAGCGCGATCGGAAGAAACGAGGGAAGGAAGTGCCGCGAGGAAAGAGAAAGACGAGTGCCAAGTCCAGCTAAGGGGATGGCTGTGTGGGGTGAAACTCTCACGTAGCTTGCATTACTTTGCAGCTTTTTGGCGGACGTGTATCTTCGCTGTGTGTAACTTCGATCGATAACTTCGCGAGATTCGTTAAAGAACGTTCCTATGAACGGACATCTTTAATTCGCAATTGCAACATTTTTATTGGTTTTTCTCCTTCCTTTTCCAAAAGTTACAGAGATGTTTGGATTTTTTAAAATGTTATTACGTTATATGGATGATTGCGAATTGATAGTACAACTGCGAAATGAAGTGATTTTACATGAAAAAAAATGACTTGAAAACGTAGAATACAATTTTTTACATGATGCTTTTTTTTATAGAAAATTGAATATTCGCCCATTTTAAATGTTATTAAGTTACATTATATATTGTCACACACACACACATACACAAAGTTATCAAACCAAGTTTAAATTATATAGCATAATATTCTAATTAATTAGTGTTATTGAATTGATAAAATTATTTTTGATTAAAATAATATTGTTGATATAATTTTTGTTGGTGTAGTTTATCACTTTAAATTAATTTGATTGCAATTTAGAAGATATAAATTAAATATAAATTAAATTATCACGAAAATTTACCACGGATATTCTGCTTTTGACAACACTGTCACAGATACCATCGTTTTTCGCTATTTTTCCATGTACTATTAACCAAAATTTGGTTCTCCGATCTATCTATCTATACAGTAACGCGACCGGAAGGCGGCGCAAAAAAGTCCACTCGCGCGTTCCGGAAGCGCTGTAATTCTCGATGGACGAGGCGTGGGGTGCCGGGACGAGCTGGAATGCGTGGCAAAAGACGCTCGTTCGCTCGTCCGAACTCAAACATGGCGGCGGTCGTTCAAAATCATCTAAAGAGAATTTCCCAATAAAAATCGCCGGCGTTCCCTAAAAGCTCGCGGATTAAATTCACGGTGCGTAGAGATTCGCGTGTTCAACGAGGGGGTGGGGAGGGGCGGGCGAATAAAAAAAAAAGCGGATAAAAAAAAGACGGATTCCCTTTCCCCTCGCCCTTGCCACGCACCGCCATAGCAACGGGTTTGCTGCAATCCGCCTGCCTTTGAGCGACGCACAAAAAGCGAGGCGAAGGGTGCTCGAACTGCAAAACAAACAACTTGTTCGTGAAACGCAAGCTTGTGGGGAGCGAGGGGTGAGGAGAGGGTGAGTGAGGAGAGGCTGGCTGTAGGGTAGCTCTCGAAGAAACGCCAACGTAGCTGACGTAGGGCGAGGCTGGAGGAGTGTTGAGTTCGAAAGGGTTAATACGCTGATGGATCGAAGTGGCTGGCAAACACAGAGGCATATCATTATCGTGGTCGGAAAATCATGTGTTCCACAAACACGTCTCGGCGTGTGTTTGAACCGGATGGAGAACAGAGGAATGGAGCTCGAATAGTGATTTGATTGCAGAGGGCTGGATCTAAGGGATGATCGCGCTCAGAGAAGCTTGATTTCCTTGTGAATTGAATTTTCGAATCGAGATTTCAAGCCAAAATCTCGCGTCGTTCTAACTAGTGAGCTCTATAATATACTGGAGAGCCTATACTAAACTATAGGCTCTCTAATAAGAGTCTAGACATGAAAAAATCACTTTTGATTAGTCCACCAATTGTTTTAACAATTTCAGAGAAAGAGAGAGAGAGAGAGAGAGAGAGAGAGAGAGAGAGAGAGAGAGAGAGAGAAATAGATTTAAAAAAGATAGAACAGAATGAGAAAGAGAAAGAAAAATAAATGTATGTCCTACTCTCGATCTCGTAGATTCTTATTAAAACTATTTTACCCTGCATACAAAACTCTCTTATTGGATATTAAACTATAGAAAACAGCCTAACGGAGAACAGGAAGACAAACATTGATCTTCTTGAGTCTTTTTTACTTATGATAGTAAAACACCATTAATCAGTCAGCGAATCCCTGACAAAGAAAATTTTTATCATCTTTGCATCAGAGTATCCTCGTTTAGAAATTGAAACACCCCCACTTTTCGATGGCTCACTCTAGAGATTATCAAGTAAGAGATTAGACACCGTACGTTTAGTCCGTCATATTTTTCAGGACTTGTTTAAGATATAGAATGAGATATCTACCCATCTTATTCTTTTTTTTAAGGTCCAATTAATCAGAAGTTGTCTAAACGGTGTCTAATCCTTTATTTGAGAATTTTTAGCTCGTTGCTAGTATGTTACAGAGCTCATTGAGACTCTAACAGACCAGATTGGCGAAAATCGAAATGGGTTTTACCGGTTGGTAGCGAAGTTTGGCGAACGCGTCTGGAGAGATTTGATCTCCCATTTATTTATACGATTATTACTGCTCTGCTGTATTTCCGGGCGAAATTACGCTATTATTGCATTCACGCGCCACGTTGTCGCTTCTTTCTCTAACGGCGCTCGAAATATCGTCTGTTATTTATTTGTGTTGTCATTTATTTGAGTTTTTATGACCTCCCTCTCTCAGCTGGCATCATATTATTCTATTGTTATACCGCATATTACTGCATTACATTTTTTCCCCATTATGCGGAATTTAACGCGTTGCTTTTATCATTCTTCTCTCCGTCTCGTTCTTTCTCTTTCAAGATGTTAATAAAACGGAATAAAGAGCGCCGTCGCGTTTTCCGTCGGAATGCATCCAACCAAGGACCACTCCTGCAAGTATAAATTAGGTCTGGCTCGGAAGAGACTCGTAAACCGCCTAAAGCTCACATAGTGAACCTGAGATGGTGAGGAAATAAAGAAACATCGCTCTCTCAACACCAGCTGCGGGGATGTTAAAGTTTACCCTCCTCGTCCCTAGACCGCCTTTAAATGTTGGAAGGATGTTCGACCCTCTTCTAATTAAGTTTATTGCCTAGCGGTGTCTGTTAATTATTTCCCACTTAAAAAGATTACTTTATTATATCTGTATTAATTTACGTGTGCAAACACAACTTTACACACAAATTTACGTTAATTTCCTAAATGGATGTTACTTTTGGGATAGTAACAAGAGCGCGGCAAATTAGGAAATTGTATAATAGCAAAATATTATTTATAGCAAAATTATTTATAGCTAAATGTTATTTATATTAATATTTATTTATATTAATATTGTATAACGATAATGATATTAATAAATGCAATATTATTTATTGTGCAAAAATAATATGATTAAGTAATATAATATGTTAACACATACATAATATTATATACAATAGAGAGGACTACTAAAATTAATATCACTGTGTGTGTGTGAATTAAACAAACATCACGTATCGCTCGTGCGTAATAATAACATCCCTGTTCATCTCTTACGTTTCAGTTAAAAGCTTTCTACGTGGATCTGCTGGTACCTCTGGAGACCAACCTGGAGAAGGACACGAAGGTCGTACAGGTAAGTAAATCGCCGAAAATGATTCCCGAAAGGCACATTAGTCGTCCCCGAGCCCCGACTTCCGGCGACAATGAATAATGTAACGTTGGGACTTTTAGAGCGAGCAGAAGAAATTTCTTCAGCAACACAAGACCAGATCCGAGACTTACAGCAAGGCGGCCGCGACAATGAAGAAGCAGAGGAAGAAGTCTAGGGCGGCCAATAAGAGTGGCCTCGCCATGGACAAGGAGCTCAAGAACATGCAGATCCTCGAGGAGGAAAAGACCAAGCTCGATGCCTTCTGCGAACAGAGCTTGAAGAACGTGAGTATCTCAGGCAGCACAGAACTGCAACATTGCTGCAATATTTTCAAGTAATATGTTAGAATAATTTGTACCAGTAAGGCCACAGAAGCAACATTGCATGTTATTGCAACGTTTGCATTGTTACTGTAATATTGCTGGAACATTGCAATATTGCTAGAATCATCTGTGCTGTATTGGTAAACGGAAACTCAATTACGTCATTGTGTATCAAGTTTTTCACATTTTTTAAGGATATTTTTGAAAACCCGATACAAACGTGGGATATAATAGAAAATCTTCTTTGATGGCGGATAAATGCGAAAGTTAAATACGCTAAGGATAACGGAGATGATGGATTACGCGATGAAATTCATTAAAGGAGCGAGTTCATTAACACCGGTCCCTTTGTGCGTTCTTTTCACAGGCAATGACTCAGGAGAGACGGCGATATGGTTTCGTACTGGAGCGACAATGCTCCTTGGCGAAGCACTATGCGAGTTTTCATGAGGTTGCACTGGCCGCGCTTCATCCCTCGGTTGATAAATGGCGCGAGGTTGCCGCCACTAGGGAATACTTGCCCCAGTCGGTGGAGGACATGTTCGCTTCCAGACTCAGGGTAAATTTGCGCGATAGTCTTTGCGTTCTCTACTATTCGTATACGACTCTGAATCAATACGAAAGCGCAATGAATTACTCTTGCGACTTGATGTTTATACATTATCCGACATATATTTTGCAGAAGTTACAACAATCTTATTACCTTTTTCGTGAATTTCCCAAATGACTTTACGAAATTGCAAATATCATGTAATTTAGCCATTTAAAGTTTTATAAAGAAATTTTAGAAAAAACATACCTTTTTTTTATATCTTTTAAGAAAGATTCTTTTAAGAAAGATCTTTAAAGAAAGATTGGAATAAAGACTTTCTAAGCAATGTTTTAAAAATTAGAAATTTTGAATGTTAAGAACAATAGAGGAAAAAATAAATAAAAATTTTTTCTTTTCTTTTAGAAAAAAAAACTTTTATGATATATTTTTTTTTTCTATATCTGCAGCGTTATTTTAAAGTTAACAAATCACATAGTGTATACAATATATATACATATACACACACGTAATGAAAAATATCGTGGAGATATATTGCCGAAGCGTGCCGCGGAGAATTGCAGTCTACGGCAATCTACGTTTCCGTAGCAAACGTCGTTCTGGCCAGAGGACGAGGAGAACGGCGGATCCGAGCTGACGACGATGAGCTCGCAATTGCGTAAAACTCGGAGTATGGACAGCTCCTGCCTGGAGCTGCGATTGGGTCCTCTACCCGGAAACCCGCCATCCGGAGGTCACCTCGGTCCAGCACTTCATCTTCCCACCGCCCTTTCCAGAGCGAGGTCGGAGGCCAACCTGCACGCCTCGACATTATCCCTCGGCCCTGGTAGGTCGTCCTGCTGTTCCTCTCTTTTTTTCTGCGACAATAATATCGATTTTTCGCGGGTACAGCCATGCACTTGTTCCGAAAATTTGCCGTTCCCCTATCAACCGTCCTTACACTCGTAGAATAAAATTAACTGAACTCTCAGCTAAACTAATTTGCAACTGCGCTGGACTAAACTGAATTGGACTAAACTAAACCGCATATACCTGGCCAAATAATTCAGTAATTGCACGTGGAACAATTACACTGTTACATATTGCATGTTATTATAATGCAAATATCCTTTTAGATAGTTGTAAATTTAATCAACATAATTAGCGGAATACGATATTATTAAATATAAATCAGACTTAATTTGAGATTATGTTTAAATATTTGCTTAAATTTATGCTTAAATAGCTTTGCCACAAAACTGGAAATCAGAGAAAGGTCGCAGAATTGAAAATATTTAGAGGAATCAGAGAAAATTCAGGGAATTTTGCAAAATTTTCCGGAAAATTAAAATTCTTATCTTCAAATTTAATATGTATATCACATTTGCGCAATTTTGCAATACTAACTTAATAATTAAATGTAAACAGAGTCAGCAATATTAATAGAGGAAAAGGTAGTATTATGGCCAGCGTATTGTGGCCTCCCTTAATATCTTTGCTATTACATAGCGAATCCTAATGATTACTTATGGAATTATTGAGTATTCAGTAGCTCGCTATTATATCACAACGCTAATATACCAATATTCAATAGCCAGCACTTATTATAACGCATTTCTACTTTCAAGTA
>NW_017305504.1:172318-172722 GCF_001594115.1 Trachymyrmex septentrionalis
CATTATACCACAACGCTAATATTCAATAGCCAGCACTTATTATAACGCATTTCTACTTTCAAGTATTTCGAAATGTCTCTGAGGTACATTTAATATTTAATTACACCTACTTCCTTATTTTTCTTAAACTTGAGTGTATTATCACATGAATATATGTATTTTTGAATGTATTATTTGTTATTTAACATTTTATTTGACTGTGTGTATATATTTTGAGTTATGCAAATTTAAATAATAGCATGGCATTTTGCTAATGTGGCCCTTTATGGGTATTGATTACTCACAAAATATTTATTTGATAATCGATTTTAGCTCTACTGTTAATCTATAGTTTATATTACGTGCACTATTTTTACTACTGAGATTTTTAGTACTGAGCAGCTTATATGCAGAAGTTATGTGAA
>NW_017305504.1:172822-174783 GCF_001594115.1 Trachymyrmex septentrionalis
CCATCCATTTTTTCTTCGAGTCATTATGCAATGTCGCCACATTTTTATTAATAGTATCCTAGGTAATAAATATTTCGTAACTTTGAGTCCAGAATCGATTCAACAATATTTTAAGAAATGTAATTGTCAAGTTTCAAATTTAAATATGGATTATTATCAAAATTATTGTGTAAAAAATGTAACTGGGGTGCCATAATGCCTTCTCTCTAATAATTTGCATTGCTATTTTATGTGAAAAATTGCACTCTGAATAAAATATTTAACAATTTCCACATGAGGGCAAAAATACAAAAAAAAATTCAAAATATTATTAAAAGCATCAAGGAAAATCATGAAATTTTATTTGAAAATCAGGGAAAATTTATGGAATTTTAGGATGAGGAATTTGTGACAACCCTGTTTAAACTCTGAACCGTGAAATAACTTTCCTCTATTCCAATTAAAATATATATGAACGTAAATTGTGGACTTATGAATCGGAATGATTTATCTTCGGATCGCTCGTTCATTGTGTGCCGTGCGTGCTACGATGCAACAACAGCGAGCAACAGACTGTCAACTGGTCAGAGACAATCGAGAAAAATCGGTGAAATGGAGCCATTCGTGTTGACGTTTCCACTCGCTTTTCGCGAGACCTGTCGTGCCGGTCGTATAAATTTCAGCCGTGATCAGATTCGGTCGACTCGCGTCGAAACCCGAAGCTCTTCTCTCTCTCCGGAATAGGGTCTCGCGCGCAATAAAAACGGAATATGCTTTACGTTTGTGCAACACGACCCTAGACTGTATTTCATCGCGTCGCGGTGTCGCGTGTCACGCTGTTTCCATCATGTTCGTCATTATAGGATAAAAGCAGGGAATATGGAATACCGGTTTTTAAATTAACATTATTCTAATATAAATGCATATGGAGACTTTAATTTATGCAAAATTCTTAAGGAATATGTTAACTACATCCAATAAATGAAAGTCGCTAAAGTCAGTATTAATTAAAAAAATAAAAAGTACGAAAATGGAGGTTTAAGCATGCAATATGGAATATTTGGGACAAATTTGGGAAATAGTAATAAATAATACAATAAATAAAGTAAAAATTTATTTATGTAAACTAATCAAAATATAGTAAGAAAAGTTTATATTTTTATTCTATAGTAGCAAATAAATGTAAAAAATAACATCATTGGATAATAAAGAACAAAATTAAATCATTAAATTACTTAGAAAACTTAGAAATTAAACTTAGATATTTTAAAAACTTAGAAATGTAAACATTTTCAGCTTATCAGACCACTCTTTTAATAAAGCTCTCGAATTGTTAGACGCAACAAAAAAAAATGCTTACGTTAAATACATACGCATTGTATAAACGGATCCATTGTTTGTTACACGTTTGGCAGCAACTGCAACAACCCCGATTGTCGCCAAATTGCAGTGTTTCATTAAAAAAATAAGCCCCTATTCCATGTTCCCTGCTTTTATACTCTACGCGCTGCTTTTACAGCGGATGACATCCCTGGGCTTTTTAGCTTTCTTTTCTTGGTAATATCACATCACGTAGAGCAAAGTAAAAAGTCAGATAATTATAAAAATGCGATATAAATAAACGCGAGGAGTATAAATATTCCGTCGCGTTTATCGCAACGATGAGTTAAAGCCTTAATTAATCCCACGCGCCTCCACGGATAATTCAACGTCGGGAATCAACGTCGTTGCTTCGCATTTAGTGCCACGTACATTCGCGTGAATTCAAATTAATTTACCACGACGTACGAATGGCCACGCATTAATAATACACACCGCTGATATTTCTGAACAATTCTCGCGTGTCTTCCTCCTATCTTGTACCTTCCTACCCTCGATATCCCTTCGAGACTTGATGTCCATTCTCTTTCCGACATTCACCTCGATCGTTGCTATCGTACGCTGACCTAATTGCCCTAGATCACCCCGAAATTACCCCCCCC
>NW_017305504.1:174829-210982 GCF_001594115.1 Trachymyrmex septentrionalis
CCGCATTATCCCGAGCTCATCCTCGACCGCTCCCTCATGCCCTTCCCCTCTACGCCATTCTCGGTCAGTTACAGCGCTTCTGGTTTCCAGAGGTTCCAGAAACTCCACCCCGACCCCGATCCATGGCACCCCCGACGTCCCGCAGCAGCGCGGGTGGCACCGGAGTTGGTGCCGGGGGTTGGAGCGATGCCCCTCTCGCCAGGGCTCTCTTCGCCTATCTCAGCTCGGGGGAGAATCAGCTAAGCTTTTTGGAGGGCGATCTCATCGCGCTGATGGGTAAGTCTAATCTCGCAACGTCTATCGATACGGTACACACGGTGTCCCAGAAACTGTGGCACTTATAGGATAGCAGCTGTCGCGCGTAATGAACCGAGTGCTGGCGGGGTACGTGGGGATCAACGATCGCGCCAGCAACAGCATAAATATGTTTCTTAATTTTTTTCGGGATACCGAGGGAAATGTGCTGCCTAAACGAAAGTTTGCTGTCTACAGTGAAGAATGTCGTCAGCAGTTCTCTGAAAGAGGAGAACTGCTGAGTATATTAATTTTGCTGGTCTATTCAAAAAAGGATGTTGAATTAAGGCAATAGCGAAAAAAATTATTAAATTTTACTATACATATTTCTTTGAATAGTAAAAATAGCGAAAAAAGTAAACATTTACTTATAGTAAAGAATTATTTAGTTATTGAAAGAAATGATAGTAGAAACAAATGATTTTTTGTAAGATATCAAAGCATTCCGGAAATTAAGCAATAAAAACTGTGTTAATAACACTTAAACGCGTTATTAAAAGGTAAAATTTGAAACGAAAGAATTTCAAAAGCGGTTTTCTTAACGCATTCTGGAGATTTAAAAGTTTTTATCCAAAATTCTGGCTTAAAATCTCAAAAAGCATGTCTAACAAACTACAATCAATAATAATGGTGATTAGACGCCATTTTAATAATGTATATAACGTACTTAAAAAATATAACTTTAATTTTTAATATACATACACAGTTTTTCTTTCAGAGAACTGTTTCATTATTGCCACACACTAACAGCCATTGACTGTATATTAATTGAAATATTAACAATATCAAAATAAGATTATCTATTTCGGTCAATATTTAGTTATTAATATTTAGCGTAGAATAATTAATAGAATTGTAATTAACTGTAATTCCGAGCTAATATCAATGGTATTTTGCATACACCGAAGATATTTAGTCGCAACGAAATGAAGATAAATGAGTTATTTGCTTTTTTCCCGGTTTTTTAATGTTTAAAATTAAAAAGAACCCTCATTGCGAAAATGTTAATGAGACCGAAGCGTATAAGCGAGTTTTGCGGATTTGCATATTTCCCGTTCTTTTTTTGTCAGGCGACCGTCAAAAGGGATGGCAATTTGGTGAAAATCTGCGCACTCAAAGCTCGGGATGGTTTCCCTTGGCGTACACTGAAATTATAATCGACGACACTTTGGGGTAAGTAAGTCTGCTCGACCTCGAGTAGGGTAGCACTGAAATTTCGCACTTATGGTCACTCGTTATTAACCCTTCAAACATTCCGCTTTGAAATCTTGCATGCATTTGAGGTAGTTGATAAATAAAATTTTTTTGAAATTCAATACATTTTCACAGATACATTGTATATCATATGTGAGTCTCATTATCGATACCTTCATTATTTTCCGTCAAACCATCAATTAACATATTTATCAATAATTTTCATGATTTGCCTCTTTTTACATATGTAAAATATTTTAAAAGTTTACTACAATAATTTATTCTCTTTGCGCTGGACGTCGTCCAGAACGGGGCTGATAGATTATTTGAGGTACAGTGTTTTATATTATTGGTTTAAGCTTGCTTTACTTACTTTGGCTGATTTTCGAAAATCTTCCATATTAACTCCCGGGTTTCCGCGTACATTGTGTTATCCAATTATGCGAAGATCGCCAAGTCACGGAGCGAGCCACGGTAGGACTCCAGAACCGCAAGCCATACCGCCGTGTAAGCCGCCGCCCTCTCGACCGCCGGTCACGCCGGCCAGTATCGACGAATCATCCGGTGGAACTCCCGGTGCCGGTAGCAGCTCCGCCAACAACAGCACCAATGCCAACAACAACAGCAGTAGCAACGCCGGCACGCCAACTAACACCGCGAGCGTCTTGGCGACTCCGACCGCACGTCAATCAAAATCGGTGAGACTGCTAAATCAACGTAAAACGGCAAACGCTTCCGGTTATTTGCAGCTTGTTATTTAATCCGTGTCTCAATCTGCTATCAAATCGCAACGTTGTTCGCCGTCTGTTCTAAAGACGTTCGGAGGGTGTCCCTTTGTCCTTTGAAGGAAGTTCTAAGGAACTGGTTCCCAGGATGTCTTTCGGATAAAGTGTGATCAATATTGTTTCAAACGATACAAGCTTGCAGCAACATATTATAAATTGTTACTGCAATATTGCTGAAAAGATTTCTGCTCTATGAGATCACATGGCGGCAGCGTATCGTGAAAAATTAATAATATTTCGAGTTTGTTTTTGCGCCCTGCCGATATCTTTCCCCGATTTTCTTTCCTCAGAGCTCTAGTCTGGGTAAACTCTTATAGTAAACTCTTATAGTAGTACTCTTTACCGTAGTACATCCTTATACGTGTACGCGTCGCAACCCCCAAGATTGATTGGGATGCGAAGTAGGCGAGACGCGAAGGGGAATCGTTTCGTCTGCCTTTCAGATCCGTCCATCGGGCACGTTGCCCGCGGTGCTAGCCGGAGGGCGAAGGGTGCAGCCGCCCGTGCCTCCGGTGCCACCTCCGGCAATGACGTCCCTCCACAGTAGCAACGACAGCGGCTTCTCTAACGAGCCGCCGGTGCAGCCCGACGTCGATTACAGTGACGACGAGGCGCTAAGGTAAGTCCAAAATCTACGCCGCAGGATACAAAGTCATCCCTGCTCTTTGGCGTAACGTTAGTTAGACTTCCTCGTGTAAACCGCAAGCTACATAAATTATGTAAAGGGAAAACCGAGATTACGTGCAGGCATGAGGAAAGATATAATTCTACTGATCCTGTTTGAAAACAGTGCTGGAACAATCGATTATGGGGCCATGATAATATCTATCCTATATATGTTACCATATAGGATAGATAAATACAGGGGATAGAGAAAATGATGACGAGCCTGGGGAGTACTTTATTTATTTTACACTTTTTTTGTTTTATAATAAGAAGTTGGCGTTATCATCTGCTTTTAATGTACATTCTATCCTTGTTAGAATAATCATTTAATAGCTTGAATATCAATGGAATGTTGCACTATTCTTTTAGTAGAATAGCTTTTAATTATTTATATGAATGACACATTGGAGGAGGAATTTTATTCCAATTCTAATTTCTAGAATTATTCTCTGTATCTTCTCGAAAACTTCAACGTCTTTCCTGGCCAATACAATCGCCTGATTTAAATATCATTTGTAGTTTCGAATAACAGCTGGGAGAAACACAGACTTCCTTCTCCAATATCTTTTAAGCAATTAGATCTTCTGTTAGAAGAATGGTATAATATTGCATTGTAGCAGTTGCTGCGCTATTCAAGCGCGTTTGACATTATTCCAACAATTAGATAGAATCTGTATTAAAAAGAAAATAGTAGTGAATTTCTTATTATAAATAGTAGTATATATTTCACAGACGTTCACATTATTTTATTTATTCCTTGTAAATTATAAATTCAAGTAACCTACCCAGTGGAAAAGGAGCCTTTTTTTCGTAACTTGAAATCCGAATCGTTTCAACCAAAGAGAATTTACGTAGCTTACCTGCGCGATTTACATGTTTTTATCGGACCGATGAAATTTTGCTGAATTTAAATCTCGATGGGACACGAACAACAGTAAATGATCTCTTCATTTACTCGTAAGAATATAAGCGTAATAATTATCTTCCTAGCGCGTCTGTGCAACATCGGATACTGACCTCAGCATAATTGAATCGGTTTTGACCCTTGGTTTACATCAGTTACATGTACATAGACTACCATTATTCATCCGCAGACGTTCAATACCAGGCAAATCACTTATTACTTGGTACTTTGGGCCCTTTGATACCTTTACTCCGTGAACATCACGCCCTGATAACTAGCCGATAAGCGCACTCCCGCTTTACTCCCTGTTCAGCGTGATTGAAGCTTTGTATCATTGTAACTCCGCTATTCTGCTATCTACTACCTCCCTGTAATTAGTGCGATTTTCACCCCTCTGTCGCCGTCTCCACTCTCGGCACTCAATTGGATTGGTCCGCGATGCTATTGTGAGGAATAAAAATTCGAGCGGTGGTGGATGCTATAGCCACACGCGCGTTTTACATTCACATACATCTCCGACGTCGGAAAAACTGTGATTAATTTCAGATAAAGCGAGATCGAATTGTTACAGTCAATAGACCGGTCTTGAATAGAGTCTACTTTCTTGCTTGTAAATTGTTGCGTGCATGACTGCTGATTGTGCGATATGATATTATTTACAATACAAGTCGAAATGTGTTTAGATATTTATTCGGTTTTGTGTAGTTATTAGTTATGATGATCTTTCAAAAAATCGTAACAGAAATTTCTTGCAAAATTTACGATAGCAGATTGATTTTAATGTTGTAGGTACAAGTATTATTTTTTATTTTTAAATTAAATTTAAATATTGTATAATAGTTATATGATATTATCACTCTTTTCATTATCACTCTTTTTCCTCCATTCTCAATTTAAACAAATGAATTCTTTTTTATATACTTGCTCAATACTTAATTATGATTATTGTGTATATATTTATTGTATGATCTCTTATTCTATTGTTTTAATGTTGCATGAATAGCAAATAATTAATTTTTTCACATCACATTCTCTGTCACCTACCTACGATTTATCGCTACATTTTGCTCGTCTTTTATTTAAAAAAGAAAAAAAAAATTAAAATTAGTTAATTTATTTAATACCCTTGACCTTAATACTTTGTTTTAAAATAACGGCAAACAAATTATTTTTATTTTTTACGGACTGAACTCTTCCGGCTGCTCATCTTTCACTTGGAAAATTAGTTGTTTCTCTGTTTCTTCGAAATTGTCTCTCCTTCTTGTAGATACCGCATGCGCTATCGTGGTCGCTGGAAATAAACCGCCATGGTGGTGGTCCGCATCTTCGACAACCTCCCCTTTTCTAATCCCTTATTTCCGCGCCCCGGTTTCTTTTTCTCTTTTTTATTGACCGCGCCGCGCACGCAGACGGCGCCGCAAGCCGCGAAGTGGAGAAGACCGCTCTTCCTCGAAGGACGAGAAGCGGTCGAAGGACTGGGAGAATGACTCCTGGAAAACAATTCCACGGGATGAGAAGTCTTGGCAGCTGTATCGCACAGCGATGGACCTCTGGGCTGAGTCTAAGCTCGCCAACCAGGCGAGCGAGGAGGATTCGAAGAAGTACTTCGAGATGGAGAACGGCGAGTTCACGCTGGAGAATGGTGATATGACGAAGAAGAGGAAGAACAAGAAAGCTGCACAGGCACTGAACGAACGTCCCAACCCGAATCAGCGCACCAAGATGACGGACGAGCGGAATGCCCCCGCTGCAACTCGGCGCGGCGATCAGCGGCGTGTCGACAAGCGGACGCAAGCGGAGACCGAGGAAGACGAGCTCGAGGAAGACGAGGAGGACTTCGGCGATGAATACCGCCGCAGCAACAATAAGTATTACGCAGAGAATCAGGAGGCTCAGCAAGAGCGAAGAGGAGGCGGCAGTTTCGAAGCGGAGAAATACGCCAAGTCTACGAGCTCGTCGTCGAATTCTGATGACGAGAGCACCATCACCATACCGGAGCCGGGTCGCAAGGTCGAGCATATAGCGCAGAAGCTCGAGCAGACTGCGCAGAAGTACGCGCGCGAGCACAGCCCGCCCAAGTTCCTCGATCGCCGCGAGAGATCTGCCACGGCCGAGTACAAGAGCCTCGAGAGAGAGACCCGTGAAATGGCTCTCTCGCGAGACCGTCGCGAGAGGCTCGTTATGGAGTACAAGAGCTTGGAACGCGCCCGGGACAGCGGTCAAAAGAACTTGGAGCAGGCTCGCCGCGACGACAAGATGCGTTTGCGAGACGATAAGCGTGCGCGGGACGATAAGCACTCGCTCGAGCGGAGTTCCCGCGAGGACAAGACGAGCTTCGATCGCACGAGAGACGACAAGCAGAGCTTCGAGCGCTCGAGGGAGGAGAAGCAAAACTTGGAGCGTACGAGAGAGGACAAGCAAGGCTTCGAGCGCTCGAGGGAGGACAAGGTCTTTGATCGCCCGAGAGAAGATAAACAGAGTTTCCAACGGACAACCCGCGAGGACACGCAGTCGTACGAGCGAGCTCGCACTCGTTCCAGGAACGAGCAAGATCGCGCGTATATGGAGCAGCGAAAGGAGGCGATGGGCTACGAACGAACGTTCGAGAAGAATCGCAACAGGACGATCGAGCGATTATCCAGCCGACGATTCGAGCGGCCGCGACCGCCGTCGCAAGAGGCTCCGGAACGGCCTTCGATGGGCCCCTACCGAGAACGTAGATATTCCGATAAGGAGGAGGCGATTTATGGAGAAACTGGCCGATACGGGGTAAGCTCGCTCGAGAGGGATCGCGGATACGAATCGAATTTCGAGACCAAGCTGGAGAGAACGAAGGCAATCGAAAGACATGGTTACCACGCGGGTTTACACGGTCCAGGTCCTCAGAAGCAGAACGTCGTATCAAGGATCAATGAACGAAGTAACGGAGACACCAATAACAACACGCTGAAAGTCGAGCGGAAGCCTGTACTACCGCGACAGTCGAATGCCATGGGTCACTTGGCGCAAACCGAAAGAGCTTTCGACGAGTCGAAGAGCCCTAAGCTCGTGAAGCGGACCAAGTCTTTTTGGAAATTTCGCAGAGACTCGGAGGTGCTGGAGGGTATGGCGCTCTGGCAGCATCGCTCGCTCGTGGACATCCCGAAGATGATCCGAAAAGAGGACAAGACGGCTGAGAACGAAGAACGGCAGAGGAACTCCGAAGGCGGTAGTCCGAACTCGAGTCTGGGCAACAGCGAGGGTACCATCACGAATGAGCACCGACACGAGGAGCCCAAACCAGCCGAGAGAAGCCACGTGCCCGACAAAACCGATTACTTCGAGGACTTTCCGACGCCGGCGGAACGGTCCAAGATCACGGAAAGGTCAGAATATAGAATGCAGCACCAGCCGCAGGAGGAGCGCGCGTATTTTGTCGGAAACGTGTCGCGGAAGGCGATCATCGAGAAGGAGCGGAGACGTAGTCTCGAGGCGAAACGGAACATGATCGTGGCCGAGTTGAAGGAGAACAACGAGAACAAACGGCACGGGATGGCGCGCGGTAGAAGAAACTACGACGAGGAAGACGCGACACTGAACTTCAGCGAGACCGAAGCATCTGATGAGGAATCTACGTACAGCTGCATCGTCGTGAAGGACCAGAGCATACCGGAGAAGACGTTGCTACCGAGGACCAAGCTGAGAAGAGAGTCTGACCGAGATAGAAATAATTGTGGGCCCTGGTACGATCTGTGGGGCATGGATGCGTCCGTCAATAAAAAGAAGAAGCAGAAGCAGCAATAAGAAGAGCGACGTTATGAAGAAAATTCGAAAACTGAAAGTATGTTGAGTTTAAAAAGATGAAGAGTTAATGTATTTTTTAAGCAGAAGTATCTTATTTTTGAAGACGTCGAACGAAACGTAGCAAAGGCAAGCGAAAGGAAGAGTTGATATTTAAGAAGAAAATATTTATCTTATGAAGATTAAACAATTATATATCGTCCCGCTAAACAATGAAGAAGATGAAGAGATTTCCACTGCGTGCGATTTTGTTTTTCCTTAGTTTAGGTGTACTAATAATATGCGAGCTAATTGATTCAAATTTGAATCAGTGAACGAACACCGAGCTTGCAATTATCATCTTCATTATTAGTTCTACCTTTCCTAAATTTTTCCAATCTTGTTTATTGTGAACTTTTTCGTGGCCACTTGTTTGTTATGAGCGAGCTCCTGAATGATTGATTCAACATCTCATTGTGATGTATTTGCATTAGCTAATTCTTTCCTAATGCTTTGTTTCGTTTTCAACGATTGGCTGTTGATGTTATAGGAGCTTGCAGCATCGTCGAAGAAGACGCTCGATACATTTTTGCGACGACTTCTAGGCGATTTATGTCTTCGAAAGAGCGAGCGATTTTGCTGGATGATACGTCGCTGTCGTGACTCGTTGTTGTTCGTCACTACTGCACGCGTTAGCTTCCTTTGATTATCGCTGGCATAGTGCAAGTCATATTTGCTAAATATTAATTATTCGCAATTGTTTCAAACTCTTGCCATTTTTTAGTTTTATCTGCCGCTTCGACCGTATTGCCAACTGATTTAAAGTTGCACGTATTTTTTGCATATGAATTTAAAATTTAAGCCTTCAATAAATGTTAATTGTATAATTGTTGAAGAACAAACTATAGACAAGACGATGACAAGGTTAAACTTGATTAACATTTTTCAGATGTATCTGTTCACCAATATTTGTGACCTTGCAAATTTCGAGAGACCTACATTGAAAGAAATTTACTAGATCTTAATTTATATTTCTTTGAATGATATACTAAATAAATATTTACTTACAACAAATAAATATGTACTCAATAAAAAATGATGGTTAAATTAAATTAATGATTTTTGTATCAAATTATGTTTACAATTAGTAAATATTTACTTGGAACTATTCAAACAAATATTCATTAAAATTTAATTTTTTTTTTGTCATTAATAGTCATCGTCAGATTAATCAATTTCAATCAAATTTGCTCGTTTTACACTGTAAAGAAAGTATCTAAATAATATATACAATATGCAAAAATACACTTTTAACAGTGGGTACCATTGTAATTTTACATGTAATTTGTTTACAGTGTACAAACGGCAAATAATATTTAAAAAAATAGCCAATTGGGTGCTAATAAAAAGTCTTTATTGTGTACTTTCGAAGAAAGAAGCCCACCCTCTCTAAAATTTCTCAGAAAATTCAAACAAAGTTTCAGCTCGTGATCGTATTTGTGATCGTCCAATAAGATAAGAATTACGGACGCGCATCCCGATTAATTGCAATTAACGCCTTTCAGGACTAACATATTCGCGACTGTGAAGCTGCGAAAGACGAAGACTAACGACCGTTCGGCGCCAGCGCTGTCATGAGACAAGATTTTTCTCTAGATCGTGCATATCTCGCGATCCAGTAGTGATCTTATGATGCGGAGACGGGTGTGTCTCTCTTATTGAACAAGTTCCTTCGTCGCGCAGTTCTCCACGCGAGACGAGAATCGACTGCCACACGATTATCTATCCGTGAATTCCTCTCAAGAATTAAAAAAATACGCTAACCCTTTCCGTATCTACGCACCATATTGCATCTGCGCTTTTTTTTTACAATTTCCCTCGAGTTTGGACCTGTTAGGATACCATGTGGAGCGACGTATGGAGATAGCTCGCAGGTTTCCCGTGACGTTAAACGAAGTGTTGACGCAATTCTGTAGCGTCAAACGAAGGGTTAGCACCATATAACTACGTCAGTTCTGCGCTGTTAAATAAAAGATCGGCACGAAAACTGCATTAATACGATGTTAAATAAGAGAACAGCCACCTTTACTCCGAAACGAGTTTTTCTAATGTTAACTGCACGTTAACACAATTCTACAGTGTGAATGAAAAGCTCGTACAGCGAAAGTGGATCAAGTCCGTTGTTTGTAGTTTCACATAAAGTTGAACTTGAAGTAGGCCTTACAAATTACGGATTTGCTCCATTTTTGTTCTGAAGTCTTTTAACAGCGAAAACTAGAGAGCTCTTCCGACAACTCGTACGACGAGTTGAGAGACGAGTGAAGAGACATCGTTGGAACTTCTATACATTTACCGCTCTATCAATGTATTATATTTAATATTCTACTTATATATATGTAAACTCGATATTTGGTACTGAAAGGGTTAATGTTCGAGAATTTGATAGATTTGGATTTTTTGTCTGCAAATACACGTCATTTTGAACACGCGTTTTTAAACGTTTTTCAATATTGCATTTTAAAGGTATATATACATAGATATAGATTTAGAGCATATTAAAATAATATATTCCAGCGTAATTTAGGCGCGAAACGAAAAGAAGACGTCCAATTCGGAGCGAAAGGTTTCAGGTGGGTTTTAGGGCAACCACTTTTTGTAATTTAAAACGCGGTAGTTAATAATTCAAGGAAGTCGCGAAGAAGACGAGAGATGTTAATATATTATGAATAATATATTATAATATATTATATATATATAAACGACTGCTCGAATCTAATTCCGGCGGTTTGGGTTAGGCTAGACTAAAAATGAAGCTGTTGTAATAAGAATCATGTAAACATGCGCATATACGTTATATATATATTATATATATTATTGTTATTATATACACCAATTTTTTAACGTATGTTGTCATCTTGTTTCGTTCCCTCCTCTTTCTTTTTCTCTCTCTTATCTTTATCCTTCGATGTATTCTGAGCTCTTTATGGCCAAGTTTACGTGCATATCGTGCATTTGATACGGGTATTAACTAGTAACTTTCTATTGAGTTAATCTTAATTTCGGCGATACGTGTAAACATATATATGATATGAGTATTTTTATAATTAATTATTTTGATGCATATTGTAGCAATCAGTACATCATTCTTTAAATACATTGCTGAAATTAAGATAATTTAATAGAAAGTTACTAGTTAGTACCCATACCAAGTGTACGATATAAATTAGGCCTATATACATATAATATATATGTATATTATACAATCTTGTCCATAATTAGTATAAAGCACCCCTACAAATTAACATAAATATTTTATATGTAACTAAAAAATGAATTAAACAAGTTTTATTGAAGAACAATATTTTTACAATATAACAATTTAATATTTTGTTAATCGATTTTTGGTTTTTATATTATCACTTTTCTCAAGAAAATGCTATAAATTGAGGATTTTTTATGTGTAAAAATGCGATAAATTGAGGGTTGTTTATGGCCAAAGTTGTATATGTTACCATTCTACAAAATACTTTTAATTGATATGTATGTATAAAAAATCAAGACAAAATTCTATATATATATATCGATAATTTATCAGTGTGATAATTTCACGTAATCTCATACTTTTAAGACTTTTATTTGATCTTGTAGATGAAATTAAGTTACTGCAGACAAGACTGAAACAACTTTAAACATTCGATATTTTCCAAGTCACTCTGGTACATAATCCCGGAATTAAGTCATCCCCATCCCTTCTAGTTCTTCGTAGGAATATTTTAGGAGGAAATCCCGCGATCCGTCAGAAGATTAGTCCTCGGCGACTTTTCAGCGAAGAAGTCCGCATTTGAATATCCACCATCCCTCACAGGTAAGTGTTCCCCTCTCATAACGGCGGCGCATTTATTTAAATTAATCGCAGAGCGTTTAATGGCAGTGATCAACGAACGCTTTCACGAGTTCCCAAGCAAGGATCGGGGTCGGTCTGGACGGGCACACTGCGTTTTCTCATTGCTCCCTTTTTTTCTCCCCACGGTACCTTTTCAGACCGCTTAAAGCGTCTGAAAGTTGTATAGGCGCCATTATGCGGTAATTATCGGAAAATCGAAGGTGTCGACCACGCGGGAATTAACGTAGCCGCAAGATGCGTTGTATATACATATATCTCCCTCTTTTTATTTTATCTGATTTTGTTCAAGCAGATTTCTTTGCTCTCGCTTTATAAGGTAGAAAATACATTAACGAAAATTTGCTCGTAGAATATTCAAGTTGTATTTGTTTAATTCTTTCTCTTCTTTGAAGCTCTTTTTTATAGTTTTACAATTTTTATTACTTTCTCAACTCTCTCACTTTTCGTAGTTTTGCTTAATTATTCAATTTAACTTAATTCATTGCTTAATTATACGAAATAATGAGACGTTATGAAAATAACAATAAGTAAAAGTGTATTAACATTTGTTACGTAAAAAATAAATATTTTTACATTAGTTTCCTTAATTTTTATAATAATATAAGCAAAATACTTTTTTGTAATATTCTTATGTTTTTCAATCGTTTATCTCTTTTTATTAATAAAATAGTTATCTATTAATAAAATAAATAGATTATTAATAACATTTTTATTTGATTAATATAATAAGGATTATTTTAAATGACATAATGCAAGCAATGCGCTCTTGCTGCGACTGTCGCTGTTGGATATTAAACATTAACAATATGGCGTGTCTCTTCTCTCTTGCGACATGTATTAAGCTCGTTCATGATTTCGAGTCAATATGAAGCGCGCGTCGTGTGTACGTGCACGCACGTACGTGTGGGTATATTTGCGTTACTTTGAACCACCAAATTCCACGGGTGGCTTTTTGGCTTATGGAATGCGCTAAAGCCGAGCATATTTGCTAAGCGGTTAATTATCATCTGCGGTTGCCCATCCTCTCAAATCCCTTCATGAGTTACCCTGCAGGACGAACGTAGTATCTGACTGAAAGAAACATTAATAAATAATTTGACAAATTAACACTGTTCTGTAACAATTTTCTCCTTTTCGAAGACATATTTGAAGCAGAAAATAATAAATAAATATTATGAATAATTAAATCTTATGAGGAATATAAATCTCTTTCTGAAGATGATTTAAATCTCGACTAAATGAAATACATTGCCCATAATGCCATTACGTGGCTTTTAATCTTTTGCAAACGAGCGACTTCATTTGGGAGTTATACTGTCTTTTATTTTATAAACTGCTGGTTCGATTTTTATAAAACTTAGCCTATGAGATAATTTATTATAATGCTTTATCTAAATCTGAGATTAAAAATTAAAAATGATGAATCTAATACGGTAGACGGAATAAAAAATAATCTAATTATATCATAAAACTTGATTTTAGGAAATTTTTAGTCGCGAAAAATAACATCAAATTTCTAATTTCATTTAATTTGAAGCTTATCAGTCTACGCAAGCATTGATTTTCAAATTGACTTTTAAACTCTAATTACGAATCTTGTGACATTAAAGTTTCCTTTATTATTCATTTTGAAATGACATTCAAATTCAGCAATCCTCTTAAAACCAAGTTTCATGGTAATCATATTATTTTTTTTTTTAATCGAAGATTAAGTTTCTTTATTATAGAAAGCTCTTATCTTCAAAGAATTAAGGGTATAGACGCATATAGATATTATTTGTATATATTAACATACTTATTATTACATTACATTTATTTTAACTTATCTAAAAATCTGCAAGTTGTTTTAAATTTTTTTAATTTTTCATATTATTTTTTATTTACACTAACCTTCTATTAAAACTTTTATTTTTAAAACGAGTACTTAGGTGCTGTGCCGCACCAATCCTGAAGAAATACTAAAATGTCGTTTAGCGGCGAATCAGGTGGTGCCTGTCTGGCTGTATTGATCAACTTGGTCCAGTCGTCGCGATCAGCTACACAGTTGGTCTCTTCGAATCTGACAACCGGACCGCGCATTGGATATCCCGTGATTACGCATTGCTGAAGAGGTGCGCCGGAGTTTGTCGGCGACGTTAGGGAGCCGACGTAAACACCTCTCTGATCGACCGGTAGACCTTGCTCGATCTTTTGGTCCATAGATACTGCTAATACCCACTCTCTCGCTTCTTCTCGTTGATCCGTTGCGATTCCGAGTTTTTCCGGAAGTGGAACTTCTAGGGGAAAGTCAGTGATACGTAGATCGTCCACGTCTAGAACGTTACCGTCACCTTCCTCTTCGATGCACTCTTCCAGATCGAGAAAATGATTAAGAAAGACGAAGGCTTCGCTCAAAAGACCAGCGGTACGGGCTGCCATACCAGCTTCGTAGTAGCATTTGTCAGCGTGAAGAATGTCGGTGTATCGCAGGAGACTGACCGATGTCTTGACCACAACGCCAGAAAGCGCCGGAAATGAACGGCAACCGTGCTTCACCGCTGAGAAATGAGCGGCTTTCAGAAGATGCTCGAATTTGTCGGAGGACGATGATGAGCGGTAGAGACTGTGTAGAACGTCACGGAGTTGAGCCAAGTATCTGGAATTGGTTACTCGCGAATAACGTGAAGAAATCAAAAGTATAAGACAACACTAATCAAAATTTACATACAGATCCTAAAAAAATTATATAAAAATTTCCAAGAAAAATTTTCTCCAGGAAATCACAAGATATTGTACCTGTAATCTTGCTGCGCTGCATTCAGGATGCTCTCTGCCAATTGCAGATACAGATTAAAGTTCTGCGAAATCGCGGGTGCGCCGTATTGCGCGTAAAGCTGCAGTGCCTGCGGCGCGGCGTCGTTCTTTAGCAACTGTGCGGCACGTCGTGCCACAAATTTATGCAGCACCTCCGGGCTTTGCGAGCTCGCGACATCGAACAGTTGACTCCATTGACCTTTGCGTGCCATCACCTCGAGAGCGGCATTACCGTCCACTTCCGCCAGCCGTTCTATTTCGCCTTCGTTCGCCATGGCGTCCTGATATTTTTCTTCTAGGTATGGCTCGAGATCAGGAGCGAGCTCGCGGACAATTCGTCGCGCGCGATCCCATTCGCCAACAGTCACTAGTGAACTCACTGCGTCCTTTAATCGATCCGCTTGAAGAAACACCTACAACATACAAGTCATCATAAATTATAGACATTAAGTTGTCCTAAAAGTTCTTTTCATTCCTTTTTATTTAATTATGAACAATGCAATTTACTGAAGTATATACGAGCCACTTCTGCTCTATCAATTTTCTCCATTTCTCTGGAAACTTCATGATGCCATTTTCCCACAATTTCGATAATTTAAAATACTGATTGAGCTAATTTTACACAATTCAAAAAACTGAATTTTTTTATCGAAACGAAGAGAGAAAGGAACAAGTAGTCAGAAGAAGTCAGAGAGTAAGGAAGCTAGAGTAAACTATTCAATCAAACGTCAGTAACTTGTTCCGATCAAACGCATCTCTTTAATGAATAGTTGAATCGTTGATAATAAGATGGAAAAAACTACCTGAGCGGCAAGCGCGTGTTCACCAACGGAAAACAAACGTTCACCCAGATCACCGCCAACTTCCGCCGCCGTTTCGGGATCCGCCTGATGTAAAAGGATGTCAGCCGCACGGATGAGATATGATCTCGGCGCCTGCGGGTTCAGAATCAAGGTGTCCAAAGCAGGTCGCACTTCCCCGAGATTAAGCCACTTCCGAGCTTCTTCCAATGCATTTGCTCCATCCAATCCCGCGCTTCTCTGACCTAACTCTCTGCGCAGTGCTGCTTCCTGACTCGGCAAATATTCTCGACACACTCGCAGTGCCTCGGACCACATTCCGGCTGTCTGAAATGAGAAGATTTCAATCATGCAATTAGATATTAAATAGAAGAAGCAGAGATACTTCCTTCGTATATAAGCATCAACATAATTATTAATCTCTGGAAGAATTTTTTTCAACTTCTCACGGGAATCTGGGGGAGAGACCAACCTTATAATGCTCTATTATCATTTCTGGTTTGTGGGCCCTCAGAAGAAGAGCCTCTGCTGTAGCATAGTCTTGCCCTTCGGCAGCCTCGGCGGCTCGGGCGATCAAGACCTGCGCCACTGCTTCCTGGCTGTGCGATCGTGCGACGTCCTCGGCAGACTCCCAGTCGCGGGTATGGATGTACATCTGTACTGCCTCCATAGTTTTGCCGGCCTGCACGAATTCTTTCTCGGCTTCGACAAAACGACCCTCATCTTCTAACGCCATTGCGTAACGGTAGTGAACCTCCTTTTTCTGATCCACAGTACCATATTTGGCGATCTCCAGAGCCCAGTCAAACAAATTAGCTTCACATGCCAATTGCAGGCAAGGTTCTAAGTAACTGAGTCGCATCAGGAGTCTCGCACCTAATTCTGGAGCCAACGTTCGAGCCCACATCAAAGCAACCTAAAAAAAGGGGGGGGGGGATCAAGCTCCGTGTTAACAGAGAGAAATAAATGATTGCGCAGAAAAAGTTTTGCAACTATTGTAAAATTTGTTAATATGATTGGTTTATATATTTAGGTTCGTGAGGAACTAAGAACGAAAATAAATCATATTAAAAAATCTTACAAGTTGCAGAGATATTTTTTCTGTTGAACGCAACCCATGAAACAACAACGCTCCTCAAGTTGTATAAATTTTAACCTGCTGTGCTGCCTTTTCTCCCGAAGCTTTCTTGGCAACTCTCAGCGCATCCTCCCACATGTTCGCAGATCTGTAAGCTGTAACCGCTCCGCGCCAGTCACCGGCACCTAAGGTAGAATTACAATTTATATTTATACACAAACTAAGTAAATTATAAATTAAATATTTTAATTTTTTTATGCGTCCATACTGATTATAAGTGTTTGTATAATAACAGAAAAATATTATAGAGTTGCATAGTCGGATGATTGATCGCAGCAATTTTTATGTAAAATTAAATTCATTCATTGAAGAAAACATCACTTTCTTATTAGAATTATGGTTGGTTCAAGTCTTTAAAACTGACCTAGGAAGTGCTCTTCGGCTTCTCTCGCCTTGCCAGCTGCGTCTAGCTCTCTTGCCAGATGCTGATGAGTAGTCTGAAGTAAATCTGGTCGATGCTGTGCGACCAATCTGACCATATCACTGCGATTTCCTGCTTTGCGATACATAGCAATTGCCGCATCATGATCACCAATCGCGACGTAAAGAGACTCGGCGTGACGGAGCTCGCCATTCTGCTGCAGACTCTCGGCGTGCTTTGCCAGCACTTGATTGGCTTCGTCACTCTTCATGTGTTCTTGAGCTACCTGGTGCGCACGTATCCAGTCACCAGATTGGATGTGAATCTCCACGGCGCGTTGAGCATTTTCGGCGCGTATGAAGAGACTCTCCGCTAAGCTCCGTTCACCTATTGATGAGAAGTATTCGCCCAGTTTTTCACATTGTTGACGAATCTCTGGATTATCGTCTTCAATCACCTAAAAAAATGTAGTAAAAAAAAATATAGTAAACAAATCTAATAAAAATGAAGATAATAGAAGTAGATATACAAATAATTATAAAACATACACTACGCGCTCATGGAAGTTCGGACACCCACATAAATTTTATCGAATGATCATGTAAAAAAATATATTTTAAAATAATACAATTGCTGTTTTATAATGTCTAATTTCTTATACGATTATTCGATAAAATTTATGCGGATGTCTAAACTTCCATGAATCCATGAGCAGTAGTGTATGTTCAGATTACTACTACTGCACCTGAATAATTTGTAAAGCTTTTCTCCACTGTCGCGCATTAATAGCGGCCTTCAATGCTAATACCGTCTCGCCTGCCTCGATGAAGTGATTGATAGCGGCGTCATAATGACCATTCTCTGATAAATGTTTTCCCCAATCCCTTTCGAGTTCGACCACCAAGGTGGGGTCGATTTTGCGTGCTAAGTCGAGGGCTCTGGCAAAGACACCGGCTTGGGAATAACATTTGATTGCTTCGGAACCGGCGCCAGTCTTTTCCAATAGTTCTCCAGCGAGTTCAGCGAGGTCAGTGGCCTTGAGGCCACTAATTACTTCTTCGACGATTCTTTCATCTTCTAGCAATTCATTGTCGGCAAGTATCAATCTGGCGGCTCGTCCAGGACGGCGAGCCTCAAGATAAAGCTTGACAGCTCTCCTAGGATTCGTAGTTTCTATGATGGAGGCCGCGCGAGCCGCTTGGCCAGTGTCCAGCAACCAAGCTAAGTGACGGTCCCGCAATTCTGATAAACCACTCCAGCTTCGACTTTCAGCCAAATTTAAGGCATCTTCCCAGCGCCAGTAACGCTGATACATATCCAATGCTTTATCCAGTTCATTCTGCTCCAAATAGATCGCTTCAGCAGTTTTCAGGTCACCATTTAGTACGGCCAGTCGAGCCCAGCATTCTGGATTGGCCATTGGCTCATTGCCTGTCTCTTTAGCGTATTTTTCACCAATCTTGGAACATGAAAGAAAAAAACAGAAACATGCTACTGTGTCTCGAAAGGGGTAGAGGTATTAAATTATAAAAGAAGAAAACCTCGGCGATCTCTTTCAGAAATTTCGCGCAAGCCACATCGCCCATCGCAGCGTAGCATCTGGCAGCTATATCGAGCTTTCTCTCATTCATTGCGTTCCTGGCCACGTTCTCCCACATGGTCTCCACTTGCGGACCGTCTCCCATGTTCTCCAGGAACAGGATGACTCTTCCGAAGTCATTGTCATGCAACGCAGTGCCGAATTCGATCAGTCCTTCGTCCAACTGATGTGCCACTTTGATACCGCCGTGCTCTTCCACCATCACGGACGTTCGATTATCTTCTCGGACAATGTCTACCACATCGCCCTTGATCGATGTGAGCGTAATTGCTTCTGGCGCGTCCACGTTGTACCAAACGGCCAAGGTTTGACCTGTCTGAGCGACAACAACATCGCTACCAGTCACCCAAGATGCAAAAGATACCCCTGTCACCAGCAAGACTCTGCGATATCATAAAATAAGGAATAATTAGAATAAGAAGATCTAAGAAGAATTTCATAACTTCACACTACTTCATAAAATTACTTGTCACCCTCGTCATCGCTAAGCCAAAGACGACCTCGCTTGTCGCGTGATAGCAATTTATGACCAGCCTCGCTTAGCTCCAGCCAATCGATGCGGGCATCGTGAACGATCATGCTGATAGTCGCACCGGATAGCAGATCAATCACGCGAACAGTTCTCGGATCCAGCAAGTAGGCCAACTTCTTGTTGTCACCTCCGCCAGATGAGAGTCGTTCGTTTACGCGCACGCTGACTACATGCGGGTTCACCGCCTCTGTTCTCACGGAACCAAGAGCCTCGTTTTGGCCGTACTCAACAATCGTCAGTTCGCCAGAGCAAAAGATTAGACATACAACCGGATATTCGAAGAAAAACTTCTCGCCGCCAGATCGATCCTCCCATGGGATCTCGCTGATCAAACCCAGCTCGATATCGCCGATTAACAAAGTGCGTGCCGTCCGAGCCACCACATTGTTGTCCCTGCGTCCTAAAACACGCACGTCCTCGATCTCCAGACCCGTCTGCGATCTGATGACGATAGGTCGCTGCGAAGAGTCGCTCAGAGGCCGGATCACTACCTGGCTGGGACCCACGTAGGCGACCTCGTGACTACCGCGTACCACTGTGCGTCTGAAAGATGAAATTCATAACGATAAATATCTCGATCAAATAGTTTCTACTGATGACATCAGATTGATCGTCTACTCTTCAATAACAAGTTATTCTGCAAATAAAATAAAACAAGATTTATGCATTAATTCTATCAATCAAGTAATTTCGATTTTTATATGGATTTTTATAATCATAGGGACAGAAAGATGCAAAAGAACAAAATTTAAAAAATATTCAAACGTAAAGTATTTAACAATTCCAAGTTTCAGCCACCTCAGAATAGTTTCAAACTGCTCGACGCTACCACACAATCCGCCAACTATCAGCTTCGAACCATCTCGTCTCCAGGAGAGCGCTGTGACGGTGTAGAAGTTGGGCAAGTCGCGCACGTTGGTCTCTTCCCAGATACTTCTTCGTGGCGACCAATCGAATATGCGCACCTTGTCCCAGGAGCCTACAGCGACGCTCTGGCCACTTGGACTACAGCAGGCGACAGTGATCTCCCTCTCTTGGAAATCCCGACTGAAATCGAAGGTCTTGACCGGCTTGCCGTATGGGTCGTACATGGTCAGCCGTTTGTCGCAACCTGCTGCTAAGATATGCGATTGTGGCCACGCTAGAGCATAAGGAGGCACTCCATGAACACATACGCGTCCCGATGGTTCCGCGTTACCGTCTTCAACAATGTAGTACCGGATAATGCTACCGTCGGCATGGCCTGATAGGAAGCCGCTACCGCGGACGCTATAAATCGAGAAAGATCAATATAAGTAAATCTTATATTCTGATATCGAAAATTTAAGATTCATAGACCGGTATTCGATTCTTATTTTAAAATCCCGTCTTAAGTAATGTCTTAAGTCGCTAATGCGGTGACAGAACCTAAGACGGTCTTGAATATAAGAATTGACTTATGAATACCGGCTATAGACGTTGCGAAAATATCAAGTAAATCTTATATTATGAAAAATAAGATTTACTTATTAGAAATTTTAAAGTTAGAAATTGCAAAAATAGCAATTTCAATAAACTACAAGTTTATCTTGATGACAAAAATGTTCATAATATTACATAATGCTTTAAAATATTTGTTATATTTTAAAAATTTTTTTTTAATTTCTGAAAAAATATTTTTAACTTAATAAATGATATCTCTGTGACTCTCGAATTTAATAATAATAATGTAAAGACATATGAGAGTATAACATGGTTAATAAAGCTTATTTATTATATTTTTCTTACTAATAAGTATAGATTTCGTACGTTTCGACTCTTTTTTTAGTCTTCTTCAGCGAAACGCGTTTGTACAATCCAAGAAGTGAGATCACTTCATCCTAGATAGAAGCCACTTCTGGATTGACAGATACAAAGTGAAAATCCACTGTTAATGTTGCAATTCATGTTAGGAAGTATCCTTCAACAAATAAAATTGCAGATTATATTTACAAGAATTTGATCGGTTGAATAAGTCTAACATTCTTGTTAATACGTGGTCAAACTAAAATATGTGTTGCTCGTTCGAAGCACTCAGCAAAATTTATTTCAAATGAGCAACACATATTTTAGTTTGACTACGCATTAACAAGAATGTTAGACTTATTCAACCGATCAAATTCTTGTAAATATAATCTGCAATTTTATTTATTGAATCACTTCCTCCTAACAATGAATTTCAACATCAACGGTAGATTTTCATTTTGGATCTGTCAATCCAGGAGTAGCTTCCATCTAGGATAAAGTGATCTCACCTTTTGGATTATATAAAAGCATTTCGCTGAAGAAAGAGTCGAAATTTACTTATTAGTAAGAAAAATATACAATAAATACGCTCTATTAACGTTATACTCTCATATGCCTTTACATTATTATTATCTTAAACTTATTCAGAGATTAGATTGATGTACATAATTGAAATATTACAAAAAATGTAGCCAAAAAATACTAAGCATTAATTTACTTGCTAGCCAGAGCTATCGTCATAGCGTCGGAAGTGTATAAGGTTTGGGTCTTCTGCGACTTGATCATAGCCGCGCGTACTTTTCCATCCGCCAATCCTACGATAATTGGACCATCCACTGGCCAGATCAAGCAAGTCACCGCGGCACTTTGTCGGAATTTGTTGCAAATTACTTTCTTGTCGCCCCTGAAAAATAATTTTTATTATTAGCAAACAATTCATTTCAATTAATTTTTTTTCTTTTTTTTGTAAAATTGTATAAATCACTCTTTACCAATCTTCTCCTATTTTATATACATATACAATACAATCGGTTTGGCCAACTGCAATCTTTGTGGACTCTGGAGAGAAGGCTATTCCCTTCACCAAGTAGCTCTTCTTACCAAACTATGGATAAAGGAAAGATATTGTGTTATTAATATATATATATAAATTTTAAATTCAGAAATTTTTAAATCTCTAAAATAGCAATATCAATAAAGGACAACTTTAGAAAATAGAAGGTAGAATACCTTGGGATCAACAGGCTTAGTGGAAAATCTATCACGCTTTACACCGTTCTCATCAAAAAGATAAATGGAACGATCCGAAGATGCCACAGCTAGCTTTAAGTTGTTTGGCGACCATGCTATGCTAATCACCCTGTTTTCCAACTCCTAACATATAGCATTTAAATATAAAAATAGTCAACTCTTATTACACATAAATATATTTATTTGTATATATAGAGAGTGTCCGGCGAGAAAATGATACAAGACTTTTCGATTAGTTTAGTCCCATCTATCTTCCTGTGAATTATTGTTAGAGTTTAGCCGGACACCCATTATAACATATTATATAAATATTTTTATCTATACATGTAATGATCTCTATGACCTTCATATATATGTAATATTAAAAATTATTTTTTAAGAATCATTTAATCAATTAATATAAACAAAATTAACTATTCCATTTAAGAAGTTACTTTTTCGTTAAAAGTAACACTCAATTTTTTCATTAAAGTTACTAACAAATTTTTAAAATATATTTATTAAAATCAAGTCTATATTTATTCCTAAATAATTTCTTAATAATTTTCGAAAAAATATAATTATTTTATATTAACTCGTTTCACAGATACGCAGATACTCGATTTTTAAGATCTCAAGATTTTAAACTTTTGATTTAAAAATGACAATATTCCACTCACCTGCGCTGGCATAACGGTACCTAAGTATTTTAGCAGCATGTTGATTCAATGTTACTCTCAATTATCCTAATAATATTATTTACAAGAATTAATGTACAGTACTGACGTATAAATGTACAGATGTATTCATTCGTGTGTACATGTCCGTTACCTGGCGACAGAACTTCCACTACTCCGAACTCCGACCTAGCTTTAAGCTGGAAGATAATCTATAATTAGATGCAAAAATATTATATAATTCATTGACAAGAAAAACAAACGAAAAAATAATAAAACAATTTTTGCAGCAAAAAAGTATCAGAAATAAAGTATAAATATTTAGTAACAAAAAAATAAATCTTTCGCTGTTCGCTGTTTCAAACTGTCAAACAAATAATTATAATTTGAAACGCTTTTTTTATAGTATTTTATCTATAATATCTATAATATCTGACGATGTATTTTTAACCAGAAGATAATTCTTCTCAGGCTGATAAATGTATATCTGTACATATATGTTTTTATAGCTGAAATATGTGCATTTCACTTAAAGTGAAATGGTGTACACTGTTGAATAAAGTTAGAAGGAAAAATTCTAATATAACCTCTTATTTTTATTTGTTTTTTAAATTACTCTAAATTCAAAATTGAATTGTCTAAAATTGTCTATTACAGTCGACAGGTGGCACTCACTGTATCTCGTTGTTTTGCGTAAAAATCAAAGTTTTGGGGACGTGAGCAATCAGTTTTCTTTTTGTATTTATTATCTAAAATAACATCTCTTCATGCACAGCTCGGCTCTGCAAATCTTTAGACGGTACGTGCGATTTATTTCACTATTGCTTTTTATGTGTCACATTATATTTCGCGTGATTTCTAGGTTAACGAAGCATAACCTTCAAATCTACTTGACATTCGATTCATTATATAAAAAAGAATTGACATTTTAAGTAAAAAATGTATGTTACTATTGCTACTATATATGCAAAATCAGTAGCTAATAATAATAATAATAAGATATTAATTGTAATAAATTAATGTTAGCAGAAAATTATTTCTCTTTTAGAATTTCTTTGGCGTTTACATAAACATATAAGATTTAGTAAATTAATTTCTTAATTTTTAATAATTTTAATATTATTTTGTAATATTTTATATATTATAAATAATTATATATATATAAAATAATTATTTTGTGTATTAAAAATAACATGTAATATTGGCAAATTATAATGTCATTCAATTTTACAATATAATAATTACATATTAATAATATCTTTTGTTCTTTTTAGTTGAATTTCTTTATTATTCATAGTTTCTATTTTTTTTTCTTTAACATGAAGAGGAAAAAAGTTTAGATACAAAGAACAAATTTTATCTGTATATTTTATGTTATTTTTTATTTATTTGTTCATATGTTTTTAGGTTTCGCGAACCGAAATTGCTAGGCACTGCAGCTGAAGTAAAGACGTGTATAGATTCGATCTTTATCAGACGCAAAGTGGAAATAGCAATGTTGGATGACGAAAAATTGAGAGACTTGGATATTCCTACACAAGAAGAAATTAATTCGTTATCTTGGCTACGCACTGCGGCTCCTGCTTTTCCAGTGAATAGCTCAAAGGTAAAATAATTATGCATGCAACTTAGTTGTCGACATATTTGATCTCAATAAGAATATTTTTTTCCAATAGGTCACTATAATTGACAAGCCACAAGCATTCTATAGTACTTTGTTAGAAAAATGCAGACATGCTAAGAAGAGAATCACGTTTGCCTCCTTGTACTTGGGTACTGGCGCCTTGGAAACTGAACTGGTAAGTATAATAGAAACGAATGTAACATTTATAATAAAAACACACACACACACACACACACATGGCCAAATAATTATTTTATTTACAAAAATTCAGTCAATAAACGAACTAACAAAGGATGTAAGATTAAATTAATAAACTATGCATTTATTCAAAAACTCGCGTACATTTCGAGATCACAGGTCTTTCTTCAGTATGTATATAATTCTCTAAATAATCAATCGCAAAGACTATCTCGATGATTAATTTAAACAGCGATACATGAAATATATGGAAACGCAGATTATTTTAACATAATTGAGTTAACTGTGATAACTCTTGAAGTTTTACACATTAGTTCAACTTAACAGTGTGTGTGTATGCGCGCGCGCGCGCGCGCGCGCGTGTGTGTGTGTGTGTGTGTGTGTTGAATCCCTGCACTCGGTATAAGAAATCATGATAGGTACTTTTTTCCTTCTCTAACTAATTGGTTGTTGAATGTCAATCCGAATTATAAATAAATTCCATAGTTCAATAGTGTAAAATTCTTATTATAAACTGTTATCTAGTATTTAAAATATAAATCAGTTATTAGTGATGTTAAAACGTAAAACAAAGGAGAGTGAACATAAAAGTAAAGGGTTTTAAAATTAATAGTTAAAATTAAATAATTTTTAAAGAAGATTGAGGAATAAAATGTAAAATCAATTCTTTAGTTTTTAAAATTGATATTTTGGGAAAACAAATTTGGGAAAGTCTTTTTATGTTTCTTTATTATAGGTGAATGTCATAGAGCAAGCAATTAGCATGAATGGCGGCAATATTAAAGTACGGATCCTACTAGATTATATGAGAGCTTCCCGAGGTAAGCAGAATTCCCGGAAGATGTTGGAGCCACTACTTAAAGGTAAATACGGAGATTGTTGCAAGGTTTTCCTCTATCATACACCAAAACTACGTGGTGTGATGAAAGCAGCAATCCCAGATCGCTTTAATGAGCTCATCGGTTTGCAACATATGAAGCTGTATATGATCGATAATGAGTTGATCATTAGCGGGTAGGCCAGAGTTATGACTGTCATTGATATTAATTAATTGAGAAAGAAAAAATAAGAATTTATATCAAAAATTAACAGCAGACACGAAAGAAAAAGAAAAAAGTTTTAAAATATTTAATAACAAAGTTATTTGAATAGCTTAAATATGAAACATATAGTATATATTTATAAAATATAATTATAAAAATTATTTTGTTAGGGCGAATCTCAGCAATGATTACTTCACAAATCGACAGGATCGATATTTCATTATAAAAGATTGCGAGGAGCTTTGCAACTTTTATAATAAATTGGTCGAGAAAGTAATGGAATTCAGCTTTTTATTACAACCGGATGGCAATACGAGTTTAAATCCTGCTGCGAACTGTCATTTTTACAAAGGATTCGGAAAAAGCTTTACCCAAGAAGCAGCGTCCAAGATACAAATATTTTTATATAATGAAATAGAAAAGAATGCCGATCTCAATAAAGGTTTATACACGCAATTATACCATATAATTTTAGAATTCAGAGCAAGAATATTAAAAAGAATATTGTTATTTCGAGAATTAATTTTTACAAATTAGATTATTATTTAATCTTTAAATAATGCAGATGCAGACACATGGATATTCCCATTAGTTCAAATGGGCCAGCTGAATATTTATCATGATAGTGAAATAACATTGAAGCTTTTACAAACTGCTCCAGCAGGAGCTATACTCAAATTAGCAACGGGTTATTTCAATTTGACTTCCGAATATAGTCAAGCTGTGCTTGGAAATTGTCAAGCAACATGTCACTTTTTGACAGCACATCCAACTGCCAATGGTTTCTTTAGTATGTTTTCACTATATATTAAAACAGTTATAACATAAATTCTTTAAGAACCAATTTTATAAATTTTTCTTTACATTAAAGAGAATCATATAAAACCGTTTGTTTTTTTTAGTATGATTATAATTAATTTTTCTTCTGTTAAAAATCTGAATAAACAGAATTACAGTAGTTAATAATTATTTTATTTCAATTATATATATATCTTCAAGATGCCAAAGGAATTGCCGGAGGGATACCAGCAGCGTATACCAGAATAGAGAAATCCTTTTATAATTTATGTGAGAGAATGAAACAGCAAAGGAGGATAACGTTATGGGAATTTGTCAAACCGGGATGGACGTATCATGCCAAAGGTCTTTGGTATACTTTGCCAGATCAACAAAAGCCCTCGTTAACTCTTATAGGCTCGCCAAACTTCGGTAAAAAAAAAAAAAAGTTCTCACCTTGAATTTTAATCTTAATGTGATTGCAATAAATGATCTCTCTTGAAAATTTTTAACTAAAATTACATTTCATTTCTTAAGTTTAATCTTCCTGTCATATTTTTTTCTTGTAATTTTTGTTATTTAATTTTAATATTAAATTGTATGAATATGACTGATTTAGGTTACAGATCGGTGAATAAGGATCTCGAGACGCAGATAGCTATAATGACAAGAAATGAGAAATTGCAAGATGCGTTACATGAAGAACAGGTACGACTGTTCTCCTATGCTAAACCTGTTACGAGAAAGACTTTCTCGCAACAAGATAGAATACCACCAGCCTGGGTATGCGCGGTTGTACTCTTCTTTCGCTACTATTTTTAAAGCCAAAATGCCTTTGTAAAATGCAAATCCTATATGCTGAACTTATTTAATTTTAATTGTAACATATTGTACAATAAGTACAGGATTCTGTATTAATATTTAAGGCAATGACATAAAAAAACTTAAACAGTAATATAAGTTAAGTAGCAATAGTAGGCAGTAAAAAAAATCAACATTTTGGATTTACTTACGTTATTGCCTTACATTTCTATTTGACTGATTTGACGCTTATTGCTTATTCTTTACATTTACTGCTTTACATTTTTTGTATGTCACAGCCTTAAGACAAATCCTGTATTCTAAACTTATTTAATTATAGCTGTAACATATTATTATTAATAAGTATTCCGTATTACAGAATTCCGTATTAATATTTAATTAATTGAACGATGAAAATGTCCACACGAATTTTTATCATCAGACTTTTTTATTGTATAGGATTTGTCGTTCTGTAAAACAATTTTTTATAAAGATTTCATTTATAAATCATGATTTTTTTATACAGAGAATAATAAAATATTCGATTACGAGACATAGAAAAGATTGGATCTGATGTTAGGATTTTGAATTCTAGGGGATCTTTGCATTTTTTATAAATTCTGCAAATTCCAGAAATTAAACTTCATTTCGTAAGTAATAAATTAGCATTTTATTCTGTAAATTTGCCGGCAAAAGTTGTGAAATCAGTGACGCGATTTTTTGTAAACTATCCTGTAGGGTATGTGATAAAATTTAATATTGCTACGATGCCGACGCTTCTTGTGCAGCATCGAAAATGTGAAAATTGTTTTAAATCGGGCGAAATAATAATGACAGTAGCGATAGTGATAATAATAATAATAGTAGCAATAACAGTAGTTTGATAGCACGATTGATTGTCTATTGCCACTCATGATTCACGGATTAAGATAAACTGCAGCGATATTTGATCGCTACAACGACAAGTATCGCGACACTTTGCGAGGAACAGATCGCTATTTCACACTTAGAGATTTCCAAGACCGGCAATCAGCGCGGCGATTAACAATTGTCCAAGGAAGAGAAGTTTATTTGTCGTCGATTACGAATGTTTCCTCTTTTACGAAAAATTCAACAACTTCTTCCTCTACGTTCTTCGAATCTGAGTCCAACTCATCAGTATCAATATCTGAAAGTGCACGTGGCGACGATTAATCTCCCAAGTCATATCAGAAATATTGTTTTTCAGTATTATTAACGCTTATGTTGCTTATTTTCAGTATTATTAATAATGCAATAATTTTCCACTTGTTCATAATTATTAAAGTACATATTTAATATGTACATACATCTCTTCAGTATAGATAATTTAATATATTTAATATACTCACTGCAACGTAACTCGAGACGACGCTTCTTTTGATTATTCCATTCATCGATACGTTTCGTACGATATTCTTCGAATGCCTTCATCAGCAAGCAACGTTTCTCAATTAATTCCTAGAAAATTAATTATTCGTTAAATCACTTGTCAGACCTATGAGAATTTTAGAAGAAAATTAATGTCTTCTTATATTATTTTATAACCAAGCATGTAAAAATTAGAACTTATAACATATTGAAATATTAAAAAAATATTATCGGAAAACTATTTTTTATGTGTATCAGATTAGAGAATAGATTGAATTTAATCAATCAAAGCAAAACATTTTATTAAACACGATATTGGTATTCTTTCTTTTGATTGATCAATTTCAATATTTAATTTGATATGGAGATAAATATTTAATATATCTTATTAAATGCACCTTTGAAGCACGCGTCAATCGCATGCGATCTTTGCTCTCAAACTGCGCCGAGTATTTCTTTAAGTTCTTCTTTATCTCCTTAATCTGCTCCGCAGTGAGTAGAGTCGGAGGTCGCGGCCGCCACAGTAGTTGGTTGAACGCGGTCAGGTTGACTCTTTTCAAAATACGACCTTGGAACGTCCATATCCAATAACCATTATCAACGCTGGTCTTCCAGCTAGACACTGCCGTGACGACATATCTAAAAAATGAATCAAGGAGAGAGAAAGTTAACTTCTTGCTGTACTTCTATGCTTAGCTTCTCACATTACGCGGCTATTTCATCACAGTTTTGAACGTACCTGCCAGTCGGATCCCATTCTACGTCTGAGGTTTGATAGTGATCAGTAGAGTTCATAATGGTGAAATCATTCGTATCGATGAATTCCAAAGCACCAGCCATCGTCGTTAGACCAGCAAGGACGATGAATTGACCCGATGGTGACCAGAATAGGTGATTGCAAGCCTTCTTTTCCAATCTTTCTGTTGAAAAAGGAGCAATTTGCAAACATTAAATTTGAATCAATGAAACAAGAACTTGTAAGTTATTAATTGCATCATGTAAACAAATTAAAAACAGTTTCCGCGGTGTAGTTGCTTACTGAGAAGCGCAGGTTGATGGCCGTATCGCACTTCGTAAAAACTAACATTTACGCTGGGTATCTCTCCGTGAATGATGGCAAATTTGCTACCAACCGGCTCCCATGCGAAAGCATGAATCGGCTCCTTTATCTCCACACTGTCAACGGGTATTTGTTTCTCCCTCATGTGGAAAATTTCGAAATTATACGACATACCCTGTAATGTGAAATGCGAATAATCTTTATATATAATAACAATTATATTTTAATAATGATTATTGAAAAAACGCTCTCTTGTTTTCGGAATTCAAAATTTGCCAAAGGTATTGAAAAATTGTACATAATTTTAAAAAATAGTAAATATATAATTGTTATATATATATGTATGTATGTATATAATAATAATTGTTATGCTTCGAGCAAAAGATAAGCATTAATCAACTTACTGTGTATTTTTGCTCTGTCTTCTCCTTACGTTTAGCAAAGCGGTCGACTTTCACGCACAGGTAGTCACCAGATTTTTGCCAGAAGATCTTGCAGTCTGCCACGTTGAACAAATTCTTATTTCTTATTTCATTGCGGCTACAAATTAAAAATTTTTTAATAAAAAAAATTTGTTCATGTCAACAATTTGAATGTCATTTTAGATTTCAAGACTCACTTAGGAATTTCGAGCAAAGTTACTCTCGCAGGAACATCTTTATCTTCTGGCACCCAGTAAGCAAGAACGTTATCCGTCGGAGACCAACTAAAATCTCTGATTCCCGGAATCTTAATGCTTTTCTTGTCCAGCAGACCAAACGACTAAAAGATTATATGCAACTATAGTGATTATCAAGTTACCTAGATAACACAAAGTTCAAAATTGGGATATGAGTTATCTGGGTACAAACTTAAAATAACAAAAGAATAATTAAAGTTAAATATCACAAATTGAGGAAAATAAAATGTAACTGAAAAATACTTACTGGAGTCTCATAGACACTGAGAATGTCCTCTCCCATGCGTGCTAGATATTTATCATCATGCGACCAACGGAAGATTGGCCAGACGGAAGATCCATCAGGGAAGAATGATCGTTTTTCCTGGCCTGACAAGATATCCCAAATCACTAGGCGCTTTTGATCCTGTCCAAGATCAGTGCGCGGAGTATAGGTGACTAGGTAACGTTCACAGGGTGAAAAGTCAATACATTCGACACCTCGCTGACTGAATCTAGCTTGCTGGGTGAACTGAGGACCACCCCACAGAGCAACTCCCAGTTTATGGAACGTGGACAAATATGTACCTAGTGGTGACCATTTCACATATGTCTCTGTCCAGCGCTGAAATCAGAGAAAAATGGTTTGATTGTAGCAGTTTTGTAATAATAAAGTTAATTAATTTTGCTGCATAACAAATTATGTGAATAATAGAGAGTACGGCATTTAGTGTTATAAATGTCGCTGCAAAGCATTTGTAGCATCAAGTAGATCGTAGCTGAAATTTCTGCAAAATCAAATAAAACTACTTACGTTACGTTCTTCGAGTGAAGTGGGCTCTGGCGCAGAGTTTTGCCAAATTTGCACTGACACACCTGCTCCATTACCGCAAAGAACACAAAACTGGTCATAAGCGTCTGGCTCTAGCAGATGATAGTGTAAGTCGCTAGCAGCCTTGAAAGGCTGAGCCTTCGGCGGTTCCCAATTTTCAGGAATATCCTCAAACTTTTTGAAATCCGTGAAAAGATTGACTTTGAATGTATGTGATTTGTCGATCTTGTAATTATTGGTGGACTTGACTGCGGTGAGCGCGTTCAAATGATTATTGTATTCCAGAAAAATGTATCTGTCAGAAAGAAAGAAAATATTTCAAGAGTCAATAATCATTCTGAAAGATATCTTTTTACAAAAATAATTTTGATTCTTTAAAAATTTAGACTAACCCTTTAGTCTTGCCATCGGTCTCATTCATTGGATAGTACTGATTGACTATTGTGCCAAACTTTCCCAGGACTTTATTGATAACAGATTGAAGCTTCTCCAATTTGTCAGGCTCCACCCGAGGCACATTATCCACAACAATCACGGATTCCACTCCATCCGTTTCAGAAGGTTTCTGTTTTAATATATCACCGAGCAATTCTGTAAGTTTACAATACAAACGTATATTCATTATTATACGAACCGTTCATTCTCGTAATAATATAAAGCCTGATCTACAATTGCGTAGACGTAAGATTATGGGTGTAGTAGTAGCAGTGAATGTTATATAATATATTAATCTATAATCGAGTAAAGATTCAACGAACTTTCATCTTCAAATTAAACATTGCTCACAACACTTTCTCCGTGTTTCATACTCGTAATATACTAAACTCGTCATATAATATATCATAAAATGAAGGCAAAAAGATGAAAAGGACACTTTGCACTCATTTCCATACGTCGAGATAAAAAGGATTGACAACGATAATGTAGACACGTGATAGCACTGATTAGTTCACTCTTACGTTTTACACAGTCAGTTGTAGTCATGAAAGATAAAGAATCATCTTTCACAACATGTTTTACAACCAGGAGTAGCAGGTTAAAACTCCGCTTTACAACATTTCACAACCATTTACAACTACGTTTACGCAATTATAGATCGGACTTAAGAATCTATAAATCAATTTCTATAAATCTATAAATCAACCTTCTAGAGCTGAAGCTAAAATCTGTAATCTATAGATAGCTGTAACACAGCTATAGCTTTATAAAATCTATTTAATAGATGATAATTAAAAGACACTAATTAATTTTGAAAAATCAAAACAACTCGCACAAGAAAGAGTATTTTAATAATAATTCAATTTTGCAGATGTAACATAAAAAAATTAAATGTTCAACTTTTTTGACAAAGATTCATAATTAAGTAGTTCCAATAGACCATCGTCAGCTCTTAGAAGAGTAACGTTAATTTCTATCAATGTAGATTCAACTCTAATCTTGATTTAATGTACTTATCTTTTTCAGGTTCTAAAAATAAGAAAAATGAAACTTAAATAAACCGAAAGTAATCTTACATTGGTGGAACTGGGCCTTAGATACATATTTATAATTTGGCGAAAGCGAGACAGAAAGTTTTAATGCAGCGACAAGAACAAGTCTAATGATTTTCATAATTTAATTTTTTCTCTGTTAACATTTGGGGAGGGGGGAGGGGGAGTAAATGTTGACCCCTTTATATATACTTGTCATTTGGAGTTAAAAAAAAATGTTTTAAAAAAACAAATTGATATCAAGTGTGTTTGGAAGCAAGCTGTCAGCGTTATTCTATCCTTTTTTTACATCTAATGAACGATAAACGATGGAACATAATAACGCTAACAACATGCTTCCCGAAGCATGTTTCAAGTAGACCATTAGATCTGTTCGTTGCTTATAGCATTCTTTACACTCGGCATCTGCGCTTTCTCTCCCTTCAACGTTCGAATTGTAGCGGTACGCTACATATGATAAATGTAGGTAATGAAGGAAAGTCAGATTCACAAGTATATAATAACGTTTGTTTATTAGCACATACAATATCTTAACGCGACAAATGTAACTCGATGATTCGTGTGTGTCCGAGGTTGAAGAACTGAAAGAGTGTGAGAATGTGTGTGAGTGTGAGAGAGAGAGAGTGTGTGTGTGTGTGTGTGTGTGTGTCCACAGAATATATATTTATTTTCTTTTTATCTTCTTTTAAATGCAAACATTTTTCGGAATTTCAAGCAACGCGAACAGACTTAATGCGATGGCACGTGGCACTTAAAGTCCAAGCCGCAGCAAAGTATTGATGCCCAAATGGAGTCGACAGCACATGCCGCGAGCTTTCGTTGTGTACGAAGCATCACATCGTGTGCAGTTGATTCGAAAAGTATGGAAAAAAAAAAAACGAAATCGCTCACTTTTGCAATTTTCAAGTATGGAAAAAAAACCGATTCGCTCACTTTTGTAATTTTCACCTTGTTCGAAGACACAGAATCGACCCTCTGTACATGTGTGTGTGAGTGCGCGCGAGCGCACTCCACAGCGCATTCCACATGCGGCACGTGTTATCTCGTCACAAGAATTATTTTCCTCGCCGGTTTCGCAGAAAAATTATTTTTCTCACCGAGCGCTAATAGTTTACGAAATTTCCGATCTGCAGAACGACTTGATGAAATTTTCATCTCGTTTTAAGATAGAGAATCGATTCCCAGATTACGGCGAGGTTCGAACAAGTGCAACGTGTCTTGGCGCTGTAATGGGGTTGGGAAAGAAAAAAAAAAAGAGAAGCAAGTGGATACTTGCCCTCATCAGTGATGTCGTCGACGAAGCCTTCCGGATCGCTGAAGTTGGGCTCCTCATCGTCGTTCATCGGATCGTCGTTGCCCTTGACGGTCTCGTCGTTCTGTGCTGTTTTCTCTGCCTGCGTTTTCTTCGCCATCTTGGAAACCTCTGAGCATATTCTTCCCTGCTGCTCCGTTCGCGTCCGTGCCGCACCGCAGCAAAAATTAAAATGGCAGCTATTGCGGAAGCATGGGCTGCATTTTCATGCTGATGCTCGATTCGAGCGTCAAAACAGGTCACGTGATCGACATTGGCGCTTGATATTTGTCATTTCCTATCACGTGACTTATTTTGACGTTGACATGAAAAGGCATCTTAATGAAAGGGATAACGTGGAGGCTGCGTTCCACTTAAGATGCCTTTTCATATCGATCGACGCTCATTTTCGGCGACAAGCTCTTTTTTCCAGATAGGAAAACACAGACCTAGTTTATACCAAATCCGAATGTAAGAACAAAGAGAAATCTGAGAGAGGACAAAACCTGTAATCGCAAAATGCTGCCGCGCATTTATTATTCTGACAAAGTGGATGTAAACTACTATACATAGCAACATCCATTTTTCAAGGTTGAAGATGATAAATCGATATTTGATTCGTATAATCGTGCTATATGTAGCACTTTAAGCGGGGAGCACAGACTTTTGCATAATGCATAGTGCGTAAGCGAATTAACTAATCAGAATCTTTCCTTTCCTTCCATTTCATAGAAAAAAAGAATTTCGATTAATTGATTCCCTTATGCACTATGCATTATGCTAAGTTTTGACTAAAGCGGGGAGTATAAACTCTTATATAAAAGTAAATTTATACGAGCTACTCTAACCGGCTGTTTTAGCAACAAAAAGGATCACGTGATCAAAATGGGCGTTTGACATCGTCAATTTTGACTATGTGATTCTATTTATCGCTGAAACAGCCGGTTCACTGACAAGATACTATTAGAAACCGACATCCTTACAGGAGTTGGCGTCCTTGTGAAGTAATCAAGTTAAAAACTAATAATATTGTACTAATTTTATGATTTATTAGTTTAGTAGATGTATTTATGCATTTAAAACTCAATAATACTCGATTTTTCTTTAAACTTGTAATTTTAATGTTATCGTTAAAGTTTGATTATCAACAGAGATGATAACTGCAGAGAAAAAATTGTAATTTTTCTGCAATATATAGAATATTATAGCTTTACAAGTATGCATATTTATTTATGGAACATTTATGTAATAAAAAAATCATGAATTTAATAATGTTTGAGCCAAATATTTATGTTAATAATAGCAAATTTATATCAATTGTCGATAATGTCGACATTCTTTAATTACCTTCGGGCTTTTTACACTGCCGAAAATTTGCCCACACAAGTTGACGGTCTTTAATATTTAATCTCGTCTGTGGCTGATATGAGTAGCTCGTGAAAATTTACCTTAACGTATAAAAAATGTACTAATCAAAGTCTTTCGTTTCCTTTCCTATTCACGAAATAAAAAACTCTGATTGGATTTCTTATGTCTTGTATATTATGCATTATGTAAGAGTCTATGCTCTTCGCTTATGAATGAAATATGACTCTAGAAATCTAGTGTCTTTATAAAAAACGTTAGAAACTCCGCACAATAAAAGAAACAGAGATCAGAGAATAATGCGGGGAGCGTAGCTCTTGCATAACGCATAAAACATGAGGCATAAGCAAATCAATCAATCAGAGTCCTTTATTTCACGGAAAGGAAGGAAATAAAGGACTTTAGGGCGGTATTTATAGTCCGATTTTATTTCAAGATTGTCTTAAGTAACGTCTTAAGACGCTAATACGGCCCTCTAATTGGTTCGTGACTTCTTAAGACTGTACTTAAGACGATCTTGAATATAAGATCTGACTACCAATACCGGCCTTTGATTGGTTCATTTTCTTATGCCTCATGTGTTATGCATTATGAGTCTGTGCTCCCCGCTTAAGAATTTTAACCTATCAGAAACTGTGTATTCCACAATACATGATTTCTGATAGGTTCAGAAATTCTTATTTTCTGTCCTCTGTCGCTTTTATTGTGCGAAGCCTCTTATTCGCCGCCTAGTGGCGAAATGCACAATCACGTGCAGTTTCGCTTCGCAATTGTCGACGTTGTAAGCGCGTTGCTGTTGTGTTGTGTCTCGTGATTGAATCTCGTCGAGAAGACGAATTGTCGAAATTGTTACTTCGTACTGCCGTGCCTCGTCATCAAGAGAAGATTCTTTTCATCTCGCGGCAAATCCTCGGCAACTGCAAGATTCTCAACGTGTGAATCCTACGTGTGGATTTACGTCGCAATCAGTCACGATTGCCGTAGTGTGATCAAAATAAAATGGCCGCCGCTGCGGCTGCCGCGCTGCTCGATGAGCTTATGGGCAGGAACAGGAATGTCTTGCCCAATGAAAAGCCCAAGGAGCTCAATTGGGAAGATCCCGAGGTGAGTCTGTGTTGATATTAGGTTTTTTTCGATAAGTCTTCAGGTATTCCGCACAATTTCTATTTCCGATAATTCTTATCTTCCCTCTCGTTAACCCTCTTTTTCTGACAATGGCATTTG
>NW_017305504.1:211082-219453 GCF_001594115.1 Trachymyrmex septentrionalis
GTCAGGTATTCCGCACAATTCCTATTTCCGATAGTTCTTATCTTCCCTCTCGTTAACCCTCTTTTTCTGACAATGGCATTTGTCTTAATCATTTAACATTTGCGAAAAATCTCAAGATTCTAAGATGCAACTCACGAAAATTTGTATGATTGAATATTTAAAGAAAGTTGGATTGATAACTAATATTATCGTAAAATTTTATGAAATTAGACTTTGCATACAATGAAAAAGATATTAGAGTAATAAAAAAATAACAAATTATAGTATTTAATCATTATTCCTATTTTTTTTTTCTCTAATATTCTTTCTATTCATATTGCTTTCCATTGTAGAGAGTCTTAATTTAACTGCTCCTTTAACTTTTTCTAAATTTTATTGTCTTTTTAGATTCTGTAAAGCTTGGAAATATCGTATATCTGATAAGATTTTATCTTATTTGTAATTAGAAAATACAATCAAAATGAAATCTATATGACTACAAAGCCTGAATTTAAAAATAAATATTTACAAATTGATTTGAGGAAAGTTTTATAAATTCATTTTTTTTTTTTTTTGAGCTAAATCATCAAGAGGAATAATGGAAAAGTTTATTAATTATTGTTAGAACTAATAAATTTATATCTTTATCTGCTTTGACTTTTATTAGCTTTGAACTGATTGTTTATTTTTATTTTAATAAATTTGTCTTATTTTTCTTTCAAAATTATACTTTATTTTTTTCTAAGAAATTTATTAGTTAACTATTAAGATATATTTAGACATATTTTTTAGAGTAAAAAGATGTAGAATATGGAGAAATAAAAAATGTAATAAAGAAATTAATATCAAAATTTTTCAGATTATAATTTGTTTAATAAATAAATATATTTATAATAAACTGTATTTATAATTTATTTAAAAAAAAATATTAATTATTAAGGATAAATTATGAATGCTTTCCAGCAAGGACACAGTGTAGACACTGTGTAGCACAGTGAATCGTTTTTTATCCTTGTTTAACATAAGCAAACAAAAAGAGGCTTGTTTTTTTTTTTTACTAAACTTTTATTAATTGAATTTTATTTTAAACTTAATTATTTTACATAAATTTATACTTATTTAAATATGTTAAATCTATGGAATGGTCTTGTGTTTCAGTTTTGTAAGCTGTATCTGGTAAAATTTTGTCCCCATGATTTATTCGTTAACACAAGAGCGGACTTAGGTGCATGCCCCAAGGTACACGACGACGAGGCCAGGGAATTGTTTGAAAAGGCACCGCATTCGTATCGTAAACAGCAATACGAGGATGAATTTATCAGGTATTGTCAGAGTATGTTAAATGAAGTGGAGAGAAAAATCATAAAGGGAAAGCAGCGATTGGCACTGATTGGGAGAACAGAAGCAGTAAGTTTCACTAGAAGATCAGATTGTAAGCGCAGAGTTGTAATTTAATAATTCTTGTGTGTGTAGCCGACGTTAACTCCAGCCCAAACTCAGAGGAATGAGGAACAGATTGCTCTACTAACAGAGAAAATAAATAAGTTAGTTGAAGAAGCCGAGCAAAGTGGAATTCAAGGTAATGTGGAGCAAGCACAGGGCCTAATGCGTCTTTGCGACCAGTTGAAAGAAGAGCGCGAAACCTTGAGGAAATCCAATGATAACAGTCATTACAACCAAGTGAGTATGAAACAATTATTTGAATTTACAAATTATAACTATAATCTATAATTAATTTCTATGTAGCTGTATATGTAATAATTATAAGTAATTGTAAATAATTTATTGTTTGCTACTTGAATTCTTATTTATACTAATTCTGTTAATTTGCAGACTGCTGAGCTAGCAGCCGCACAGGAGAAACAAATGGAGGTATGTGATGTATGTGGTGCATTTCTTATCGTGGGTGATGCTCAGCAGCGGATTGATGATCATTTAATGGGAAAACAACACGTGGGCTATGCCAGGCTAAAGAGCGCTCTTCAAGAGATTATGGTAGAGATATTTTGATATTTTGATATTTTTTTAACATTCCTTAAAGTTCCTCTTCACTCACCACTGCTTGTAATGTGGCATCAGAAGCAAGAAAATAATAAAAATTCGGTAATTTTTCAGAATAGCTACCTCACCTCCGATTTTGATAAAATTAGATTCATTCGACGCATTTTTTGTATAAAATGAAAAAATCTGGCAGAAAAAAGTCCGGGACTGCTCTGCGAAGCGAGATATTGAATGTTAAAGTTGATTAAAGTGTTACTACGTAATACAATCATTAATCTGTCTAGATCTGTATAGATAGTAGAGTATATAGACTAGTATTTATTATATGGAGAGAAAATAATATATCCTACCCGCCTTAGACTTGGAGTCTAACCGCCTAGAAGTTGCAGTGTAGACAGTATCCGCTTAGAATATTTCTAATCCATGAAGACAGGGATGTGAGAACAGTCTTTTTAGAGCGATCTTTTGGTCTAGGTAGCAACTTCTAGGTAGTTAGATCCCAAGCGGATAGAATATGTTATTTTTTTTTGTTTGAGGCAACTGTCCCGAACCAATAAGCACTACTGTCTACACTCCACATGACAGATTTTCTAATCTCAATAGTTGTCAACTTTAACGCTCAATATCTCCCTTCGTAGGGCAGTCCTTCCTGGACTTTTTTTTGACAGATTCTTTCATTTTACGCAAAAACGTCTCAAATGAGCCTAATTTCATCGAAATCGGAGATGAGATAGCTATTCTTAAGAATTATCAAAAATTTTTACAAGTTATATTTGAATAGAATTATAGTGTTGATTGAACAAGAATCTTAAATATATCTTCGAAGCTGAGAGCTAAATTAAAATTGTATCTATAGAACAAGCGTGAGAAGGCGCGTGACGAGAAAGAACAAAAAAGAGAGGAGGAACGGAAGCAAAGAGCACGAGCGAACGAAGAGCTCGACCGACGGCGGAAAGACGGCGACAGAGATAGAGATCGCGACAGAGAAAGGGACAAGCGTCGCAGACGAATGGATGATGATAAGAGCCGCCATGATTCGGGCGGTCATAGGTAGAAATTTCTACATATTATGGCCTTTCTTTAAAAAAATTATTCTAAACTATTCAGAACTAGAATAGTGTTAGAATATTAGGATAAATATCGATTAGAATTTTCATACATTTGATAAAAATTGTTTCCAATTTAATTTCTAAAGGATCTTTTCTGTTGTATTTTTACATTCTAGCAGAAATATGATGTTCAAGAATCGAATGAGCCAATGTAACGGGGATGTTGCTTATTACAGAAATTCTAGGCATAGAAGTAGAAGTAGATCGCGAGATAAACATCATCGAGATGAAGATAGCCATCGACGTCACGGTCGAGATAAAGGTGAATGATAACGTTAATCAATTATAATCTATACATCAGACATTGTGTTTTTTAGAACAATGCAATGACAATGATAATGATTTCAGGGAGTCGTGATCATCGTAGTTCCAGCCATCATAATCGTCGCCGTCACCGCTCGCGAAGTCGAAGTCACAAGTAACTTCTCTTGATTGGTTAGTGAGTGAGAAGTAAGCCAGGTATGCACCAAACAATATAACCATATTCGTCTCAATTACTGTACAGGTACTCTCTTGATCCAGGTGAGTTGCCATTCCGATGCACATAATACATATACATGATAATATAATCTGTGATGTTTGAAGCGCCGCGTAAGTCATACAGCAAGTTCATCTCACTCTCTCTGAAATATACTCTATTTCTCTCCGCCTCTCTCTCTGTCTAATCTTCCAGAATAGTAATGCTTTTATGAAAAATGAACGCACCGTATTATACAATTCGAGGAACAAATTATGTTCTTTCTTCTTTTCCTTAACATCAAAATTTGTTAGTGACGCAATCACGTATATAGAGCTGGGAGATCAATGATAAAATGTACAGAATGTAATAGGTAAATTTATTGTTATATAGAGTGTTGTAAATATATTGTATAAAAAGACAAAATGCTTTTGCGTATGATACTGTAATATTTGTAAAACTTTTGTAGATCGAGAAAATTAAATTTAAATTTGTTTTCATGGTCGAGTCTTTTATGTTTCAATTACATGTAATGATTTAAAAAAAAAATTGAAATACATTTATGCATGTAATTTTTCTTTAAATTTTTTCTAAATTTAATTTTTTCGAATATTTAAAGTATTTTATAATAAAAAAAAACTTCAACAATATAAAATTGCATTGTTCTGGAAATTACTGTTATAATTAGGAAGTAAACTTGTATAACAATTTAAATTTCTAATTTACATAAAAATATAAAATTTTTAATCACTACGTGTGAAAGTTTAATTTTTTTTTACATATCTAATATCATTCCGAGCATTTTCGATTTATTTATGAAGCAAGCTGGGAGGAGGTATACCTATGCTTGCTTTTATCAGTTATTAACTCTGTACCCAAGCAGCATAAAAGCACAAGTTCAAGATTTCATTTTTTTCCAGGAAAAACCCGCGAAGGTCTGGAATTGTGGATATGCGCTTTCAAGATGAATCTAATGAATGTGAATAAATGCAATCAGGTTGAAACTCGTCCAATATAATAGATGCATAGTGTTTACTTAAAAATAAAACGAATTGTTTCTATAAAAAAAAATACAGCGTTTTTCTCTTTATTCTAAGTAGTCTTGTCGCGTTTTATTTTTAGATAATTGATTTCGAGATTTACTCTTCAAAAATTTATCTTGCTTTTCCACGTATTTTATAAAAGGTCATCGTACTTCTTATTACGATAATATAAATTCAAATCCCGGTAAAAGCTGATAATTTTGGACTTTACCCTTTTTGCTTCTCGGGCACAAAGTTGTTTCTGTAGATTCGTTAATGCCGCAATCTTGTTTGCGCGTTATTAACGAGAGAAAGAGAGAGAGAAAAAGAGAGAGAGAAAGAGATTTAGTGGTTTAGTGTGGAGGGGACACAGCTCTCAGTGCCCGCTTCATAGAGCTTCGTCCACGAAAACTGCAAATGCACGAGTGCACAACTGCGAGTGCGCCCTGCAAACGTGTGACTGTGACTATACGAACCTCTAGCTTCTGCCACGCTCAATTGACGAGGTATTTATGCCGGAATGATAATATCAACACATGTCCTTCTGCCAGGAGAATTAGCTCTTTGTTCTTTTGAGATCCTTGGCTAGCTAATGTTTAACGATCTTTGAGATATAAAGTTTTAGACATGGATCCTCAAATCGCTGATATTTAGGACCGTGCACATTCGTGCAAGACCGACATTAGTACTCTACCGTTTTTATCAGGAAATAGAATATATTTAAACAAGAATGTTACTCTTAGCAGAGCTAAGCAAAAAAAATAGGTAATTATAAGAGAGAAATGTATACCTGATATTTGTAAAAGATATAATATCTATTTTTAAAATTAGACTTAAGAGAGCATTGATATTTAATTATTTAGATATTTGACGAATGTCACCAATCGTGAATGACGAAAGTCATCAATCTTCCCTCCCTCCACAGACAATAGAAATTAACTATCTGCGTATTTTTTTGCTATTTCTAATCGGAGAGATTTAATTGATAACTAATGAGGACCTCGAGCGCTTGTTAAACAAACACACAGTCGACAGATGTGGGACAGGATTTTGCTACCAAGATTATCATTAAACAATGTTTGGCTATTACATTGTATTTCGGTATCGATGACATTTTTGCTAAAATGTGGATTCTCTACTTTCAGGAAGAAGAGAAGAATCAAGAGCGACTTCCAGAACATGTCCAAGACAGCGTTTAACATATTGTTAAGGTAAAGATTTTGCATAATCTTAACAATAAAAAAAAGAGTGAGAGAAGGGAGGACAGGTGAAGAAAATATTTGCGTTGAGATCACAGATATACCAGAATCGATATAAATCGTGTTCAAAGCAATTATTTTAGACCATCCATACATAAACAGAATGATCAGCAAGGTAAATTGTACAATTTGTATTTGCTGTTATAATAATAATAATACTTGTAAATTGTTATTTAGAATTAATAAAACAATACCCCACATATTTCTTTGTTTGCTCTACTTTTTATTTATTTTTTTAATATACACTTTAATATATATATTGAGAGTGTGTATTAATTTTAAAGGATTTTCAAGAGATGGCGTAACTAGTATTATCGCATCGGGCATCTATGAGAAGGATAATGATATATAAATATATAATCACATAAGCTTATAAAAATATATAATTTATTACATATAATAAATATATATAAATATGTGAATTTAATAATACATAAACAGTCTATGCTAATACTGTACATCACAATCTTCTGATATAAAATAATTCGTATAACAACAGCGTATTTACTTCAAACCAATTTGCCTCGTAATCTGGATAATACAATAAAATATACATTGTTAATTTAATTAGCTTCACTATTATAATTTTTTATGTACAATATATATATATTTGCTAAATAAATATTGTATATAATTCTTATATGGAATTTTAATATTTAATAATAGTAGTAATAATTTCTGCAAAATTTGGAAATTTAATATTTTTTATGTGATCGTAGCGATATCTTTATTTGACAATAGATCGACTTACCTGTTCATACACGGTCCAAGCCATAGTGGTCATTAAAGTCCGCCTCAGCATTCTAGGAATGATACCCTTGAAATATCCTAAAATGCCATACTTTTTGTAAATGAAGAATGTTGCGTGACAGATACCATGGAATTCATTCGGGTACAACTGTATCTTCGTCTTGATAACATCCGGTGGTTGCGTCACTATGGATGCTAAAATTCCAGCCAGGATTCCACAGCTAAAGTGTACCGGTGTCGACGAATTGTTTGTCGCTTCTGCAAACAGAAGAATTTGTTATTGTTCAACGAGATATCGACATAATTAGCTTAATGAAATCTGATTTTTTTTTATTTAAAATTATAGGGATATCGACAAATTATACTAACAAAGTCATAAACAACTTCATAATTTTTATGTAAAATATTTTTTAATATATCGCTTTGAGGAATACCTGTACTGGCAGCCGCGTTTTTTAATTGGGTGTAAAACATGAGATATAAACCACTGTAAGGTGCATCTCGTAGAAGAGTAGGAACCAAACCACTCGATAAACCTCTTACTCCCTCTTGCTTATAGATCAACGTAAGAGCTTCGCTGATACCGTTGTACTTGTAAATACCACTCTGCAGAAATTATACAGAATTATATTTATATAATCAGCTCGAATTTCGTTTTGAAAAAATCAAAAAATATAATCATCGAATCCTCATATAATCGAAACTTATAAAATATTTTTAGATATTGTCATGCTATTACAAATATATATTAATAACGTTTAGGGAAAACTTTTCTGAGCTTTAGAATTTTTCTTTCTTTTTCTATCATGTTTTCAGCATTTCTTTCCTTTGTAATTTTAAAAATGCCATCATGTTCTTTCATGCTCTTTATTCTATTTATTATCTTATTATTATTATTATTATTATTATTATTTTCTGAATGTACCTCAAATCGAGTCTTCACAACAGTGATAGGAATTAGCAAGGCGCCGGACATGGACCTTGCGGTAATGCCCAAAGAAATAGCTTGCAGAGCTGTCAGGGGTTCTTCAAGATTGAAAGTGTGTTTCAGCCAGTGTAGCGATGAAAAATACAAACCCACACCAGGAATTACTCTAGTTATCGACTACAATTGACATCCATCATATCGTTATATCAGTGTGAATAACATTCAATTCATATTAATTTTCAGAACGATATCTTACCGGTGTCATACCCTTCCAAAGTCCGAAGACATTCTCCTTCTGAACGATGTGCGCCACTGTGCCCAGCATTCCATTTTTTAGCGATCTATTAAGAAATCCGAAAAGTTAGTAATTATTTGAAAAATAGAAGCTTAAGGTAACAAGTTTTAAATTTAAATTCTTATAAAAATAAAAAAGAATTAAATTTTAAATTAATAAAATTAATTGCGCCAAAAAATCAAATTTAAATTAAGTAAAAGATGTAATTTTGAAAAATTTTAAGAAATTAAATATCGACACAGACATCAAATTATTTAAATTTAAAAGTATTAAGAATTTTGAGCACAAAGAGGACAAATTCTGATTATATATTTAAAATAAAAATGTCGATTTTGTTTACAGCAATGTATTTTAATCTTACCCGACAGGGGCATTAATTCTACTCTGAAGTCTGGTCTTCACTAAATCCAGCGGTTGGAAGAGGATCGTGGAGAATGTCCCGGAGAACGAGCCCGCCAAAAAAGACTTTAAAATCGGGTACTGCAAATATAGAAAAACAATGAGTAAAAATTCGAATTTATTGTCCATAGGACAAATTATTATTTTACAACTCCCCTTAGAAAAATTTACT
>NW_017305505.1:0-1024 GCF_001594115.1 Trachymyrmex septentrionalis
ACATGCGAAATAAAAAAAACAACGATACATGAAGAAAGTTTTTTTGGCATTTTATCTTATAGATATGATAGTCATGGAACAACTTTGTATTTTGAAAAGCTTTATTTTATCTTTTTTCATTTACTAATAAAATTACTAAAAAAATATAACATAAATTTAATTAATTTTTCTGAAGTGCATGGTATAAATCTCTGAAACATTGCATTGTACTATACATTTTTGTACAATGTATTGTACCACAACTAGTATATCTTTAGAATAAATTTTAAGATTAAATTCGTTCTTTGTAGAAACTAACTTAATAATTAGATATGTGTATGCATAAATATAAACATCATTTCCGGAATATTAGAAATGAAAAAAGAAAAAACAAGTTAAATAAAAATATATGTGTCTATTTCTAAAAAATTTAACGATATCTGAATGAATAGCATAAAATAACAAAAATAAGCTGAACTAAAGCAATTTACCGAAGCGAGTTACACATTCCATGCAATATATGGCAATTCAACATCATATAATTGTATTATTTATGAATATACATTAATGAAAAAACAAAATTGATTACACATAAATATTTAGCAGTGACATACCTTTTTTCTCAGTTAATGCAAATACAGATAAACTGATAATGAAAAATGTTTGGAAATTATAAAATTATAACAATGTATCTGTTTTTATATTATTTATATACAATGTACCTGTTGTTTTGTTATTTACTCGATCTTTATGCAATTAATATAAATTTTTTTAGTTAGTTTTATGCTAACAAAAATTAAAAGAAAATGATTTTTGTACATTTAATTTCCAACATTTTTTTATATTAATCACTATCTATTGCACTTAATAAGTGTAACGAATACAAACAACGGATTTTGTAACACTTGACTTGTTCTTATACAGCATATTAGCGAGAGTATTGCTGGGATGGGAGCTGTGATGAATAATATCTTATACATATAATATTGTATAAAATATTATAACATGTAAAATAGTATAATCAAATTGGAGTAATAATTTGCGA
>NW_017305506.1:0-1170 GCF_001594115.1 Trachymyrmex septentrionalis
AGAGACTTCATATAGTAATATACATTCAATTAGAAAGAAAAAATATAAAACGTCATTCATACTTTGAAAGAATATATGATATAATTTAAAGTATGAATTTTATCATATATACATAATTTTTTTATACAGCTTTTGCACAGATTAATTTTATTAATAGCTTTTTATGCAGATTAATTTTATAGTATTATCTCAAAATATTATCAAAAACAATTGCAACTTTATTAATCCTAGGACCGAAATTGGAAACAATTATTCGGATATAGATAACGTTATATTTTTTGTAATAAATAAAGAAAATAAAATTAAATATTTCTCCATATTTTTATAATAATTTAATTGATTATTTTTATAATAATTTAATTTATAATAATTTTATCGTTCTTTATCAATAGCAGTAATAATATTCACGTGAAATAATTATTTCTGTAATCGTATATCTCTGTGGCACGTTTTGAATTTTCCGCCTAATCAGAGAACGAATCGCCAGAACAAATAAGATAACAAAAAGATTTCATGTATCGATTGCTTAATAATATACACATTTATTAATAATACACGGAATTTTTACGCGTTCAATATACTGTCTTTCGATTAGAGGTTTGATTTTTAGATTCATCTCAATTAGTCGTTAATTGACTTGCATCATATCGTACTGAAGTTGGCAACACTTTCAAATTTTCAGTAGGAAAATGTCGCGCGGTTGCAGACGTGTATTAGCCCGCCAAATTGAGCTCACCATGTAATCCTTCCATCATGCGTGGGACGGAGTAATGAATTGTGCAGTGCAGTATCGTGACACCAGTGAATGTTTAATTAGTGAATATGATTGTAATTAACCCGGTCTTTGCTAACTATGTGGCGTAAAATCGGCGTAAGTCATATCGTTGACCTTTTGAGACGCGTAATTCGCGAGATTTCGTCGATCGAAATTATCGGAATCGGCGATTAGGTGTTATTTGCAAAATGGCGTTTATGGCGTCCTATGTGAATATATTCATTTTCTCAGTCGACACTAACTAATTAAAGTAACGTAACATTTATGTTGTAATTTTGCACTTAATAACAAATATGACATAACAATTACCATTGCGTATGAAATTATGAGTTAGTTTTTGATTCTTGTACTAGACTTAACTGCCAAAAAATTTTGCATTTTCTTTCTCACTTTAG
>NW_017305506.1:1270-3583 GCF_001594115.1 Trachymyrmex septentrionalis
AAAAATTAATAATTTACTGAGATAATTTTTTTGCGGCACATATTAATATAAAATACTAAATATTCGTAAACAATTTTTATGTAATCGTATCTTAATACTTTTATGAACAGAATACTGAAGTGAACCAATTGGAGTAAAGGAGATATATAATTGCTTTAAAAAAAATACATAAGCAAAGTGGATAATTTTTTAAGTAAGCAATTATATATGTTTTCTTTACACCAATTAATTTGTCTCATTATTCTGTTCATAAGAGTATTAAGGTATGCGAATAGACCTCTTACAACATAGATGTTATGTTACTTTTAGTAGTTTTAATTGGTGCCAACTTTTGTTGTTCTAGCTCTACATATATTTATATTATATACGAATCTATAATATAATAATGTATTCATTCATTATAATGTATCGCAACAAGATCGCTACAATAGGCGACGATAACTGGCCTAAAAACCGCGATTATGTGCTCTTTGTGTCAACAGGTGCGGCGTTCCGCCACAATAAATGGCGTGAATTTAGTTAGTTTTTCCATCGTAACGTAGTGATGCTAGTGATAAGTGGAAAATTATAGAAAAAGTGATTGTGTCTTGTTTTGGGAATACCATGAGGAGAAGAGAGGAGGAGGAGGCCGGGGAGGCATCGGGCGACGGCGGGGCAACCGTGGGTAAGCATTTGTGATTCACTTAAAAAATTATTGTTATCTATGAAGTGTAATTTTTCTGTTAAGTATTTATTTAGAGATAATCATAAAACGTTATTAATTTTTTAGACAATATTTAATATTTGATAATATATTTGTATTTTACAGATTATATACTTTAATCTCCGCTGCTGCGCATCGTACTGGTGAGCGTTTGATTATTTTTTATTCACTTTTGAAGCAATTAATTTGAGGAGAAAGATGTGAAAGGGTTTTCCCGAGATGATTAAATATATTTACAAATACAAATTTGCATTGGAAACAAAAAAGAAGGTAATTTATATAATGTGTATATATGTGTATATATTTTTAAGATATAGTTAGTTCTGCGCGCGATGCAATACGCCAACTACTAATTACAATGATTTAGGTCGCTTAGCGCGATGCTCACCAATAGTAATCGCGTGTATTGAAGGTCGTATCGAAGCAATTCTACGTCGGTAGTTTGAAGCGATAAAATAAGGATCTTAATCGCGATTTCTATTTTGGATTGTTATTAGGCCATAGTTCTTTTGTAACGGGGAAATATAAAATTATTTACGTGCAATTGTATCTCAAATTTCCAAATTTCCTAATTAAATATTTTAACAATTAAAATGTAAAATTCAATTTTTGCCGAAATATATATATATATATATAAAGCCTAAGTAAGTAAAAAAGAAAATATTTTTATTTATTTTTCTTTTTGAAAGCTTAATTTCAGAACTTTTTATTAATATAATCACAAAATTTAGATAATTGTTTTGAAATGAAGCTTTTGAAACACAAATAAAAATATTTTTCTTTTTAATTGTAATTTACAAAGATTTTTATATTTCGGCAAAAATTAAATTTTACATTTTAATTATTAAAATATTTAACATCACTTTATTAACACAAGAGCAATAATATATAAAATATTGATATCTCAATTTTAACAACTATTTTTTTTAATTTACTAGCGATTAAAAGAATATTTTAAGGGATATCCTGTTTTACCGGTATATCCTAGAATATATGGAGGTGCCTTGTATGATCCAGCTTCGCTAGGCCAATCTCTTCGGATTTCTTTATCCTGAAGAATTGGTAACTCAGCTTCTCTACCGGACTTTGGTCTATATGGTCCAGTCTTAAGAATCTTCTTTTCTAATAATTCCTGTGACAATACAAAATTAAACTTTTAACTGTGCAACTTGATTATTCGTAATATTTTGCGAGTATTAAACAATCCTTTTTGTTCAAGTTTCTCTATATACATTTCTCTCTCCCTTATTTTGATAATTTAATTAATTTCTATTATAATCTTTTGATAATCTTTTGATTTTATGATTATTATATAATCTTCTTTACTCAAGTTTTTCTAAATAAGTACATCTCTCTCATTTTGAAAATTTAATTTACGGTTTTTTGATATTTTCTTTTCTTACCTTCATTATCTCCTCTGTACTCGCTCCGAATCTCTTCCCAACGCGAAATTTGAGGGTGGGACAATGACCCGTGTACCTAAAAGTATATGTAAAGATAGTACAGTATGAATTTTACAACATAATAAATTCAAATGTAATGATACTGCTGCATTCCTCAAAACTCCTAAAAAAATTGAATTTTGCTTGAAGTAAGAAATCGCATTATGT
>NW_017305506.1:3941-4622 GCF_001594115.1 Trachymyrmex septentrionalis
TGTGACAGAGCATTACGACAAATCACCTATGTAATGATGCAAGATTTTTCGATCAATTTGCAGTCTATTTTTCCATGACCAAAATATGATAAAGAAAGAAATATAGTGGACGACAGTGTAACGTGCAAAATTATGATCTATTACGTGAACACTGAACATGTTATAGCCATTTTTCTGTCTAGTGAAACGTATCTAATACTTTACAATTAGATATCTTATGTGATATATCAATGTACGTATATACGGGAGCTTCTTCGTTAGAATCTATACTCATGGTTATGTTGCTACATACTACGATGGTGTAGGATACAATAAAGTGTACATATTCCGAGAAAAAAAAATGCGTACTTGCACGCGAGGTATACTTGCCTACTTGTAACTTCTGTATTAAGTATACCGTAAATAATTAAAATAGCATTATTCAGAAGAATCGAGATCAGTGAATCTTAAGATGAAGGACGTGGACTGAGAAAAAAAGTTGTTAACTTGATTAAATTAATTTAGTTTATTTTTTTGTTGAAGAATGTATGTTTGAGTCAAATTTATATTACATATATATTATAAATGACGTATATAAGTCATTTAGTTTAGCCTTTGTTTTTCTTCGTTAGATGTATATGTTTAACTAAATTAATTTAGTCAAGTTGGCAACTTTTTTCTTAAAATATGGGATAATATATA
>NW_017305506.1:4722-27456 GCF_001594115.1 Trachymyrmex septentrionalis
TACTATGTTACAAGTAATAATCTAATTATTATTTTTTATAGTTTTCTATTGAATGTATAATTAAATGAATAATATAGGTCATATATTAATGGTGAAACGTGACAATACAGAAAATATATGTACTAAAAAGGCTGTTTATACTTCTAAACAATTAATTTTACTTTATCATAATAAGGTTAAATAATAAAGAGCATACAGCCACGACCAAGAATGTATAAATAAGTTATATATTATTTAAAACAAACTCATAACAATAAGTAGACGTTTCAGTCAAGATTTGACCCTCTTCAATAAAATGAATACGTACAATAAAAATGAATACGTTAAACATTAAAACTAAATACGCAAGTCAACTGATAAATGTAGTGATAGCAAGTAGCAAAAAATTATTATTTCCTTACAATACAGTAGAATCGCAACAGATCAAAGTAAATTAAAGTGACAGTGTTAATTGTTGTAGTGCTATACGAATAGAAAGAAAATACAAAAGTTTTTTTTTTTCTCGTCATGATACAATTAAGAAATCTTTATTTAAAAACGACGAGCCTCACACGAAGAGACACGCAAGTACCAAGTTGTGTATCCTGGGGTGCGAAGACTCATCTGTACAACTGAACACTGTGACAATTTTAGGTAATGAGTGAATTTAAACTGCAAATAACGACCTGTTGCGATGACCTGTTGATCTGTTGCGATTACTACTGTATTGTAAGGAAATAATAATTTTTTGTTACTTGCTATCACTACATTTATCAGTTGACTTGCGTATTTAGTTTTAATGTTTAACATATTCATTTTTATTGTACTGAAGAGGGTCAAATCTTGACCGAAACGTCTACTTATTGTCATGAATTTGTTTTAAATAATATATAACTTATTTACATCCTTAGTCGTGGCTGTATGCTCTTTATTATTTAACGTTTGTAAATTTCTTAGCCACTTTCTAACAATTTAAACTTTATCAATAAATTTGTTGTCTTACATTGATGATTATTTCTCATTTATTTCTTATAACTTTCTATATTTTATTATTTAATAATTATTAATTATAATTATATTTTATTGTATTAGTAACTATTCTCCAAGTGTCTAAGTTAATTGAAAATACCTTTCAATTTTCGTCACAGTTATTTCTTGCATAATCCTACTATTTTGTGTGTAACTTATGATATCCCGAGTATGGGGCATCACGGGTCATTTCTTAAAAAATATGTTTTATTTTTTTCTTAAAAACTAATAAATATTTACTAAATATACTTAGTAAATTTTAAAATATGCTTTAATTAATTAAAAAAAAAGTGATACAAACATTTTTATATTTAGATGCACTTTTAAGAGTTTAAATTTTTATGATTCATGGGGTGCTCCGTTCTTCTCTATACATAAACATATTTATCTTTTAATTTTTTCCTGTACAAAAAACAGAATTCTAACATCTTTTTTATAGTTATCGCAAAAATCTGCATATAATAGCATTTTTCGTTGCGCATTCAATGTACTTTAAAGCTGCTGTACAATCGACTTAAAGATGTATGGTCATAAATATATAGAACAAAACGAGTTAAACCGTGAAATCTTCAATATATTTTATTATGTTATTTGATAAAATGTACTTTTTTAAACATTTTGTCCTCTCAGATATCTCATTTTTACATATAGATTACAGTTGTGTAACAGCTTTAATGTGCACTGAGTGTGCAAGTTCTGGCAATAAAAAACAATATATAATATTCTATTAGTATTAAGAAAAAAAATAATGAAAAAGTAAGGACTGGTTACATTTTGAATGACTTTAATGAGTTATTACAAATCAATCATGAGTGACGATAACGATTACTTTTTAGGAAAAAGGAAGGTAATGGTAACGAGTTATTTTTATGAGGTAATGTTGTCAAACCTGATACTATTCTATTGATAACTGTAGAGTTTCTATAGTCGTTCTCGTGCGCTACTATAGAAATTATTGAAAACTATACGAACCTATACAAATTCTATATGTCCTGTAGTTCTTTATAAAAAATTTTAAGCAGGGTAAAGAAATTGTTTAATAAAAAATTGTAGTCGACTTCAAAGAACAAGAATACTGACGTAAATATAAGTACGGACGCCTAAACGTAAGAAATATTTTATTACTTTTTTTATAAAAAATGTAACAAGTAGGGTCACCACTTGTTTAAATAAATGGTCACGATAGGTTACAGATGTTTAATTCAATAGATTTATAAAAGTACAAAAAGATACTACTGAAATTAAATCTAAGCAATGTAATATACAAAATTAATTGTAAAGATTGCAGCGTATCTTATGTAGGCCAGACAAAAAGACAGTTAAGAACAAGAATTAAAGAGCATTAATAACATAAAATTAGATTTATTTAAACATTCCATATTATATTTATTTGGAAATTTTACTTTGACACCGATTTTAATAAGCAAATATATGATTCGTCCAAACGTTTCCTGCCTTTATGTATGTGTATTTGTTTTTTAATGTATTTCAGAACACATTAAAAATTACAATCACTCATTTGATTGGGATAATGTAAAAATATTAGACTCTGAAGCGAACTACAATAAAAGATTAATTTCTGAAATGCATTGCATTAAAAAACAAAGACACGGTATAAATTTACATAAAAGCACGTTTGGAATCACATATTTGCCTATTAAAATCAGTTTTAAAATAAAATTCTAATCTTGACCTCTACAGTAAAAATATTGTATTGTAATGTATTCTGTTTCACACGGATGTCGCCTTATTTGTCTGTCTGTATTAAACATTGCGTAAAGTTTTCTATATTTTTTATCTTCAAATATTTGAGCACATATTCATATCTTATCCAGGATCTTTATATTTGTAAGTTTGTAATTTTATTTAATTTATTTATATTTTACAAACACAGGTGGTTGTTTTAACACAGATTTAATTTTTTAACTTGGATTTTCGCAATTTCAATTTTCTGAAGATAATTTTAATAATAGAATTTTAACCTTGGACTTTGCTTTTTCTCGCCATCCAATGACTGAAATGATTAAACTCTCTTGACAATAAGATGACGTTAAAAATTTATATAATGTTTATCAGAAAGTACGTGGTTGTGCAGCCATTCCTTTCTCGCATCGACACACTTCACTCAGTGTAAATTGTCATAAAATATTACATGTACTTTTACGTAATGCTGTGGAGGTGATATTAATTTATATTATAGTATATGTCTTTTATCAGTAAATATTTAATTTTTAGACACATTATTCAACGTTAATAGTTTCCCACTGAAGATGATCACATTAAAGGTCGAAACGTATAGTTATTTTCATATTTTTAATGTTTAATCTTTTAATTTTTTAGTTTTTAATTGATGTATTTAACGTAATTATATATACTGTTTCCGCAGTAAGAACATCCAACGTTTTGCTCTTAATAGCCCTTATTTATTTTGAATATTTGATACAAATAAAAAGCTAGTTTGATACTTAATGAAAGTTGTAATTAACTAGTTTATTTTTAATATAAACGTTGCTCGTGTTTTTTGACTTTTCTAATTTTTGCTAAAACAGAATAATTTTATAAAGTATGATTAGATAATATTTATCATAATATGTCCACGATATTCGCATTTGTAATTGTAATTTCATTGTTACAATCTTATTGCTAAACAGAAATAAATTTTCTTGAAAATTTCAATGAATTAAGACATTTCCATAATGACATTAATGCACATAATCCATGTAGAATTTTTAAATTAAAAATGTTGCTCATTCACGAGCAATATGCCGATGAGAACAAGTAAAATCGATGTTTCTGACGTAAACTATCTAGTGGGATTTATGTGAACAGTGGACAATATACCCTCAATAACAATAATAAAATCCAGACAGAAATTTAATATTTTTTGATTTTGTCTTTATAAGAGTTTTCTCATATTTTTAAGTATATACAGGTTAAGTATATACTTTATAAGAGTTTTCTCATATTTTTAAGTATACGAGTATACATACACAATTATGTCCCCCTCCGAACCATATAACTTTTGTTTGAAACATTTTTCAGTACCTACCGTAGTTTTCAAGAACTCTTAATGCAATATTTAAAATGGGACACCCTATACATATTGTATCTATGTCATTCATATATGTGTAACATTTAATCTCATGAGAGATTTAAGATTTAAAAAAAGACAAATACATTTTTCTTATATTTTATCATTTCATTTGTCATAAAATCTTAATGAAAGCTTCTTAAAAAAAATTGATATATTGACGTTTTTAGAAATATGGATTTTAATTATTTAGTATATATAAATAATGTATATATAAAGTATAGTAGCCACAAATAAAATAACAAGTCACGATAATTATTATTAGTAATCACTTTATTCCATAATTCATAATGATTATTGATAGTCACTTTTCGATCAGTCATGATTAATACATTTTAATGTCCAATTGACATTTAAATGAATCGTAACTGATGGAAAAGTGATTACTAATAATCACGAGTACGTGAAATCAATGTTTCTTTTGCGAACTGTACATCATGTGCATAACTCGAAACGTACATTTAGTTTTAAGGCGCCTTTTAAGAACTTTAAATATAAAAAAAGAGTAATGAGCAATGCAAAAAAATGAAAGAAAATATAAAAAACATGACATTATAATTATAATTTATAACAATTATACTGTTTAAGGTAAGATTGTAATATTCATGTTGTGTTATTTTAGTATGTATCTACAGTTTTATTGTCCAATATCATTAGCATATTGAACAAACAGAAACAAAGAGTCATCAAAATGGCGTTTAAATAACTCCATAACGATTACTAGTAATGATTTTTTATCAGTCACGATTCGTTTTAATATTCATTTCGTTATAACCTGTTATACTATTAATTAGGGTGACTGCTTGATACACATATCATTTATAAAATTTTTATTTCCGATAGCTTTTTGTTATTCAAATATCATTTAATATCGATTTTTTTCTAGAAAAAGTGATCAAGATTTTAGACAAATAAAATAATCAATTATGAGACAAAATGTGTTTGAATATCTTGAAATTTATTATTAGATCGAATATTGCCCATCTATACATAATGATACACAGAATTGGAAAAATAACTTTCAAAATGTAACTTTCAGATATTTTTCTGTTATCGTTACAAGAATAACATAAGTATTTTGTTAGAATTAACAAAGAAATAAATTTACGTTATAGACATTATATGCAAGCATTATATGCACTTACACTTTTAAAATGGTTTTTTATTTCTTCTTTTTTTATGATAAAGTTCCTTATAATATATATAATTTGTTTTTAGCAGAAAAAAATTTTATTCATTGTAAGTAGTTTGTTTGCAATATTTTCTTTAAAATGACATAAAAATTTGTTTTAAAAATTTGAGAATAGAAAAATGTTTAAAATTTAGATTTGTCAGGAAATCAATGCGCTTAAAAGTTCATAGTTCATACTTTTGTACCAGGCAGCCAATTCGCCTCTCTCTCTCTCTCTCTCTCTCTCCCCACCCTCCGACCCGTGCAATATGCAAGTTGATGAATGGACAGCAGTGCTGAACTGTGCTAACGTGTTCGTCGGTAATCATAGCTGACCGTTATTGGTCGGTAATTATTAATCAGTAGAAAACTTACTCTTTTCAAATTTTACAGACTCAAAATGTTAAAAATAAAAATAAACAATCCATACAAGATCAATAAGAGTCACAGGCTGATAAAGGTGCCAACGATTAAATTCTATACCATTAATCGATTGTGTGGAATCATTTTTATTTTGAACGTTTCGACTCTCTTTACAGTTCTCGTCAATACATCTATTAAATCATAATTCATTGAACTTTTCGTCAAATGTGAGTCCTAACAGGTTTCCAACTGAAGTGGATCCTCAAACGGAAAATTCAACATGTTTTAAGAAGCTTTGGAAGTTTATATTAACTAATAGATTAATAAAACAATTATCTCAATTTTATACATATTAACGATTTATAAACTTTCTTCTCCAAGTAGTCAAAAGTTGAACTTACCCTTTTAACAAAGGGTAGAAAAAAGCGCTAAGAGTGTGTATTCTTCGGTTCTTAAAAAAAAAATGTATACTAAATTGATTAATTCATATACTGTTTATAAGAAGACGTTAAACATTACAAAATGCATGAGATAGCAGTATACATTTACTTTTTTAAAAAAAGTATACGTGCTGTGCAAAAAAAATAATAAATTAAAATATATAATGAAACCTAAGTAATACGTATTTTTGTATCCATAAATAAAAATTCTACTTAGATAATTTGAACGATATGTATCAGATATATAAAAGATTTGATATCAATAATAGGCGTTAAATTATAATCTTTAAAAATTGTTATCTCACTTAATTCAAATCATGCATGAACAAAATTCTGTTGTAGAAAATTAAAAAATAAAATTTAAATTGCGTTATCTTTTCAACCCAAAAGTTATCACAGAGAATTGAGGACGTAACAAAATAAAAAAAATTTAATGAAATAAAAAATACTTTATGTAAAAAACTTGGCACTGATGAAAACTAAATTAGAAAATAAAGAAAGCCATTCTAAATTAAAATAACACTACTTACCCACAAATACGCATGTACGCACACGAGACACGCGCACGCTTGCATACAATGTTTCTTGATAATCACACGGTGTATATGTGTGAGCAAATTATACTGCACGATTTCAATTATATATAAAAAAATTTGTAGACATTTGTATTGTAGATATATAAATGAGTTATATAATCATGCGGATTAAAAGTAGGTATATATCAGATTAAGATTTAGTTTATTTGGTATTTAAATATGTTTGCGCGTAATACAGAGCTATACTCCTGTAATCTTCATATGAAATAGTATAATTTATTTTTACTCAGTTTTCATTCATATTAAATTGCTGATTTTTTTTAACATAGTTGAGTAGCACCAAGTTTTTTGCATAAAGTATTTTTTATTTAATTCAATTTTTTTTATTTTGTTCTGTTAGATCCTTAATTCTCTGTAATAATCTTTGGGTTGAAAAGATAACGCAATTTGGATTTCATTTTTTTAATTTTGTACAACAGAATTTTGTTCAAAGTTCATATATGATTTAGATTGAACGAGGTAACAAAGGTTTCTAAAGGTTATATTTTAGTGCCCATTATTGATATCAGATCTTTTATATGCCTGATACGTTTCAAATTAAGTATAATTGTCATTTATGGGATTTTAATTTGTGGTGGCAAATATACAAAAATAGGTTTTATTTTTTTTAATTAGATATACTATCATTTAAGTAATTTTCAATCAAGGCTCATATATGATTTGAGTGAGATAACAATTTTTGAAGATTAATTTAACGCCCATTATATTAAATCTTTTATATACCTAATACGTATCGTTCAAATTAAGTAGAGTTTTTATTTATGGGACTTTAATAAATACAAAAATACGTATCACTTAGGGGGTTCATCATATTTTAATTTAATAAAATTTGTTTTTGCAGAGCATGTATCCATAGCACTTTTTTACCTTTTTTTTAAAAAGGTGAATGTATACTGATATCGCATTTTGTAATGTTTAACATCTTTTTATAAACAGTATACGAATTAATCAATTTAGTATACATTTTTTTCCCGATAATCAAAGAATACGCATTTTCTTAATGCCTTTTTTTACCCTTTTTCAAAAGAGTAAGTTTTGTACTGATATGTAGTGTTTAATATTGCCTTATATACGTAACGATCGACTTTCTAATCCTAATGTTACATTAAAAATCTTCGTAAAAAATATATTCGTGAAAAACGTTAAATACTACAAAGGCATGATATGTTAATATATAAATTAATTTTTTTTGAAAAGGTAAGAAAGCGCTACAAATGTAATTCTCGCAGAAGAATGCATTTACGGCGTTACTTTCCATCCCTGCATTTTTTATACAAATATATTTGTATAAAATGTTCCTTTTTAATTAGTTATTCAGTTAGATGTTCATAAAATAAGTTTCATAAAATAAGACCCATAGAAAGATTCTTAATAGTAAAAATTTAAACTTTTGGTGACCTGTTTCATTAGTGTTTTAAATATAACACGTTCTGGGAATCATTTGAAATGCATTTTCATTGTCAAAGTATCGCTTAACATCGAGAATTATGCTTAAAAAAGTTAGACTTCCTGATAACCTTCAATAACAATTTCAGATTGCTATGAATATCGATGTTACATGTACAACGGTCATGATCATAATCAACCGTTGTACGTCGGTATTCATAACAATCTGAAACTGTTATTGAAGATTATCAGGAAGTCTAATGCCGTTTCTAAGCACAATTTTCGATGTAAGCAATATCTTGACTGTTCTAAGCACAATTCTTGATGTTAAGCAATATCTTGACGACAACCGCGTTTCAAATGATTTACAGAACAACATCTATGTAGTATGTGATACAGTATTTCATTCCTTACTCAACGTTAATGCTGAAGACCCAAAACTCGGAAAAGATCGAAACGTCTATGTTATTTAGTTTATTTTATATGTGTGCATTGGGCAATAAAATTATAATCGCAACTCTATATATATATACACGACTAACGTTGGCTCTCAGCAGGCTTTTTAACTATCATGGGTAATACCTTAAATTAGGTTACGTGACCCTATATACCCTGCAATACAGAGCCAAATGTTATCGCCATTCATATGTACTCTCTGCAATATAAAGCAAAGTATTTCCGTTATATTTATCCCGTGGCCAGACTTCTACTTGAAAATCTCTAATGTTCACTTTTCTGTAACGTCATAGAATATAGCTCGTATGAATGATAGGCGCTTTCGATTGTGGCGCTTACGAAGTCGCTTATCGGTAAGAACCCTTGTACTGCGACGCTCCTGAAATATACGTCATATGGCAGCTCGACGCGTCGTCGGAAAAGTAGGGAAAAAGTTGGCAGCGCTTCAGAAATCGGCCCGAAATGTACAACTAATTCCGAGCACTAATCTAAGACTTTTAGTCAGCAATGTAAATGAGATGATAATGACATCAGATTATACCACCTCTACAATGTAAATTGTAAGAAGTGACGTTAATATAAAGAACGGTTTGTCGTTGAAGAGCTCAGTTATTTTTCATCTGCAACATAAGCTGCACTACAGTAATTGCGAATATCAACAGCAGGTATAATCGATCATGAATATAAAAATTAAATTATAAATATACAAAATAAAGATTGGGAAGCAAGTATAAGTTAGCATAAGTTAAAAGTTACGTGATAAATTTCAAAAGTTAATAACTTTTAGATAATTTAAAATAAGTTAACTTTAGATAAATTAATTTTAAATAAGTTAATTTTTAACTAATTAATAATTTTAGAGATTCAATGATCGTAATGAGCGTGAAGCCTTGATTGTGTACGGCTATTTGCACTTCTTTCAAATTTGAAAAAAAAAGAAGATATTTTATTGAAAATAACTGTTTCTGTTAATGAAAATTTTATTTGAATAACGCGCGCGTGCAACACAGATTATTTTATAATAATTACTAATATCCAAGTAATAATTAGTATATCCCTGCTTATAAATTTTCATTGAAATCAATAGAAACTAATTAAATCTGATAGAAATGTAATGCGAATAAATCGCTTTAATAGGAAACATATTGTTAATTCATCCGATTAAAAATTAATAAGATTCAATAGGATTTCTATTTTCTGCAAGAATTGATAGATTTTTACTTTGCGTTGGTCATCAATCGGATTTAATAAAATAATTGCAATTTTCAGAATTAAATGAGATTTAATCGGTCATCCTAGTATTCAATGGGTTTTAAATAAGAGATTTACGTGATGAAGTTTAATAGAAACGCATCAAATTTCACACGAGTGGTGTTCAATGGGTTTTAATCGGAAAATTACTTCGATCGAATTCAATAGGATACTATCGATTTTCATAGCATTCATTTAATGGGTTTTAAACGCATATAAAAGAAATGATCAAATCTCATTGAAACGATGAAAACAAAATTCTGATTAAAACCGACAGAATACCATTAAAAACTGAAAAACGCATAGCCTATTATAACCGATAAAATTCATCTAAACGTGTATTGTGTGAGCCCCAATAAAATTGCATTAAATTTTAAAAGTGATCTTCATTAAGACCGTGTAAAAATGGATTGTAGGACCACCTATTAAATGTTATTGAAATTGTATCATAGATAATCCGATTTGAACCTATTACATTGTAGTGGGAATTTACCAATTCATTCTCCTTGATTTTCTGAGAAGAAAATCAATCAGAGATTGCTGTTGCGCACTTCGTATTCAAACCTATAAGAAATTTTTCAATGGGAAATTTTAAGCAGGAATCAATCTAAATTTCATACGTAATGTTTCTAATCTTTTAATATTACTATTCGGTTTTTATAATTAAAAAATGCATATTTCCGTATAAAAAATACGATAACTTCGGTATATACGCCGCTGCTAAAAAAACAATTACTTTAAGTATTATTTGCTAGGTTGAAGGTAAATTAACTACATCAATAAAAACTTTATACTCTCTATTACTATAAAAAAAAGTATTTGGAAATATTCGTATTTTTACATTAAAAAACTTTTAATAATCCTTCCATTTTTGCAATAAATTCCACAGAGGTGGGCTATTTATAGGAAGAATGTACGACGCATAAAAAAATTTATAACTGATGCTAAAAATAAGACACAATTATAAAGTGTGTTTACAAAGTTTTATTGAGAAAAAAAATTGTAAATATATATGAAGTAATCAATAAAATTAAAATATTTTGCATTATTACAAATAATATATGTGTTACAAGTAATACGATATGAGGTACATATTTCATGTAATGCATTTATTGCACTCAACGCACTAAATTCGCACTTTGTATTCGTTGGCCATAAATCTCGTCCATTAAAAATCGTATGTCCGAAACAAGTAGGATATATAAGACATAAAGCTGAGCAAAAAATATAAAAAAGCTAAGCACTTGTATTTATATTACCCCATTATTTACTCTTTTCTAATTATTTTATGTGGATCAATATAGAGGAGAATGTGGTATAATGGCCAGTGTAGATATTGTGGCCTTCCTTAATATCTCCGCTATTATATAAGGAATCCTAATAATTTCTTGTCATTAGAATTATTTGTTCAATAGCTCGCCGTTACACCATGACTAATATACCAATAATCAATAGCCAGCACTTATTATAACGCATTTTTATTTTAAAGTACATATTTCGAAATGTTTCTAAAATACATTTTAGCATTTAATTACACTTACTTCCTCATTTTTCTTAAAGTTGAGCATATTGTCGCACGAATGTATATACCTGTATTTGAATGTGTTGTTTGCTATTTAACATTTTACTGAACTGTATATGTTTTGAGTTATGCAAATTTAAACAATAGTATAGTGATTGATTACTCACGGCCTCTTTTTGAAGTTTTTATATCAAAATAATAATTTTTTTAATCAATTGTAGCTCTACTGTTAAGAGGGAGAGCATTCACGCAAAAATCAACTACCAGTTATTTTTCATTAAAAATTTTAAAAATATGTACTTTTATATTATTTTTAATGCTGAATTTAATGGTGTAAAACTAAATTAATAAAAAAATTTTTTTTCCATTTTTTGAAAAAAATTTGACAAGAAATAATTACATCGTAAAATCCATATCCTTATTTTTTGGATATCCCTTATATAATATGTAGGAAAAAATGAGTCAAAAAGATAAACTTTTCTCACTGTTAAAAAGTTATAGTTTTCCTTAAAAAATAAATTTTTATTTTTTTAATATCCGTATAATTAACATTGCATCTCGCTGATGATCTCTTTATATAATATAAATATAACAATATAAATAGTTACGATCCGATTCACACTTCGACTTACGTGAGCACCATTTGTCATTGTACAGATTTTAATAATCAACAAAAATGAAATGTTATAAATAGCATACTCGTATCATTAATCGTCTAACTGTAAGTCAGTTAGTTCACTCTGAATAACTAAAATTTAAAGTATATTACAAATATTATATAATTGTAAGTATGTACAATAGATATGTTAATTATTTATTAGTCAAAGTATGTTGTAATTAATTTTTAATAAGATAATTAAATTTATTCAGTCACGTAATATTATTTTATGTACATTTATAACTAGTTGTGTATTTTTAGTTCCGTGAAACTCTCGAAATATCACAATCACACAAATATTTTTTGTTCCAAATCTTCATATATACATTTCATGTTATGTTTCACAAATTACAAGTACTTTGTGTTAAATACACGGATATGAAATAAAAATCTATTTTTCAAGAAAATCTTTATAACAGCGAGAAAAGTTTAACTTTTTGACTCATTTTTTTTCTACATATAATATTATATAAGGGATATCCAACAAACAAGGCTATGGATTTTACGATGTAATTATTTTTTGTAAAATATAACTGGAATGCCATAATACCACCTTCTTTTCTATGTATAATTGCGTTACTTATATTGACAAATCGATACAACTGACAGTAATTTTATTATTATTAACAGTAAAAAATTCAAATTATAACACACTAATATAACATAAAGACATTTAATAAAATTATTTTGCGCAAATTATCTCCACTTCTTCTATTTTTTGTATGAGTTTTGCAGCATAACTCCCATGTGGCGTAAATACTGGATGTTATACTGTGGAGTTATTCGATAAAAGGAAATAACATACTTCTTCAGTAATTTATATAAATTTATATTACAAATAATACATTAAATTTAATCGATAATTTTTATTGCTTCTTTTTTTGTGTAAAATGGCGTAATTTCAAAAAATTATATACAATTTTAATATGAATGATGCTCTTATAAAATTAACATTTACTTTAATTTAGTTAACCTATGATTAACGCGCGCGCGCGTAACTTTAATTAAGTTTTTCGTTTACATAAATTCTAACAGAAATAAATTAATTTTATGGATAATTAACTTTAACTTAATTCAGTTGAAAGAAAAATATATTTAATCTTGCATGAAATAAATATACATAGTATTTTTCTATATCTAGATTATTCGAATATATAAAAATCATGGATGGAAAAGAAACATATGAACATTGGAATGATATTGATTCCGGTGAGGAAATCGTTATTTCTGGCATTGCTGGCAGATTTCCTGATTCAAATAATATGAAACATTTTAAAGAAAATTTATTTAATAAAATTGATCTTGTAAAAGCAGATCATAACCGATGGGAAATAGGTGATTAATTCATATTTATGATTATTAGATTATTATTTTAACAATTTTTTAAATTTAATCAAAACACCCCCTAAATTGGTTCAATATCTAAAAAAAAAAATAATAATACCAAATTTTTTTTAGATTTTGTGAACAATTTTAAGTCTTGTTTTATAAAGTAGGGTAAATGCCTAACCTCGGTTCGCGGGAAAGAAGTCAAGGGCTATGTAGGACTTGCGCTCACTAAAACCCCCGCCGGTATCCTGTCTTAGGCCCTGGTGACGCGACCTGAGGGTGCCCCGGGCACGCGTGCAGTAGAGTCCCTTTAATAAGTCACGAAATAAGAGCGAAAGGACGCCATTGCCAGATATCGGTCGAAAGCAGCACAAATAACGCGCGTGCCATTCAAAGTTTAAATAAATAATCATAATAAAATGAATAAAACAATACACTCCTGCAATTTTCTCCTGAAAGGCACTTTCCATGTCTGTACTCTGCGTAACAACAAATACTGTTTATAATTCTATCATAGTTGACATTTCCAGCGCCTCCACTACTCGGTTCCAGGGGAGGGTGTTAAAAGCGTTGACTGTGTCAAACGACACAGTCATAACTATCCTCTCGTCCGACACTATGGACGCTACGAGGGCCCGAATCTGCCGAATAGAGTCGACGGTCCTCACGGAATCCATACTGCCTTGGTGATAAATCAAGGCTTTCCTGGGTCAGGTACCGAAAATCCGACCAGTGATAACACGCTCAAAGAGTTTGCCAGCATCGTTCAGTAACCAAATCGGCCTGTAGACCTATGGGGACTCCGCTGGCCAGACTACTTTTCCATAAAAGGACCCAATCTTGTCCTTTTCCAATCTGAGGCAACTGTTAAAAATTTGCCTCAGATATTTTCCTATTTTGTCCGAAGCCAAGGCCCAGATATTGCCCGGAATTCCGTCCGGCCCTCAAGCGACTCTTCAGCGATGGCCTAGGTCATCTCGTCTTTCGTTATCCCCAGTTCCCCAAGCAAACAAAAATGGATTGAAATGAATTGAAATGGATTAAAATTTTCAGAAATATTGATTCACGAATGTTAAAATAAATGCTTTTCAATCCTGAATGCATTTTTATTCATTTATAGGAATTGTATGGAGCGTATCTCTTTGCCTTTCAATCTCAAAATAATATTAGCTTTTTCTGTGCATTGAATATTGTTCAATTCAAAATTTTGAATAGAAAATGCAGTTTTTCAATCCAATTGAATCTAATGGAATCCAATTGAATCCAATTAAATCTAAAAAAAAAGTATTCGCTATTTAAAATACGCTTAATAAGCTAAAATACTTAAAATAATTATTTAATAATAATTCGGATAGAAAAAAATTTCAACCCATTTTAATCCATTCTCGTATGCTGGGTCCTCTCGCCAGTCTTGCCGGGGGCTGGAACAATTTTAACCAGTGCTTCTGGGACATTGGTTAAAAATTAGAATGTCAGCCAAATTTTGTCTACAAAGGTATTTTTCTGCCTACCTTGTGCTCCGGTGGCATGGATTAAAATTGTTCAAAAAATCTGAAAAAAATCTGGTATTATTTTTTTGAAATATTGTGAACTAGTTTTGGAGATGTCCTGATTAAATTTCAAAAATAACAACTCTAAAACAATCACTCTAATCGTTATATATTATACTTTTACAATTATGCTTGTTTGCTTAAAACAGTATGTGCCACTCTTTCTGTACTAAACATCATTACATGTTTATTAGTGAATAAAAAAGTATACCTCAAATTAAAATTTCATACAAAATAATAATCAAAGAACATAAAATCTTTATGTAAATATATCTACTTTTAGAGCATGCAGAATTTTCACGCCGTATGGGTACTGTCAATAATATAGAAAAATTTGATGCGGACTTTTTTGGATTGTCTTTTGAGCAAGCACACACGCTTGTACCCGAAGCAAGAATGTTATTGGAACATTCTTATGAAGCAATTATCGATGCGGGGATCAATCCAAAGCAATTACAAGGAAAAAATACTGCCTTAATTATAGGGGCATCTTGTATTGAATCACAAGAAAGGTTCATGTTTAAGGACATTCAGGTAAAAAAAGAGAGAGAGAGAAAGAGAGGGAGAGAAAGAGAGGGAGGGGAGGGGGGGAGATATATACAGGGTATCTCAAAAATAGGATAGGAACCACATTGGGAGCGTAAAACGGGTTCAAGAATAAAAAAGTCTTATACCATTTTGAGACATTCGCTGTTTTCGAATTAAAAAAGGAAACGTCTAAGCCAAAATGCGGTGAAGTTGCGTCACGCGAATTCGTAGCACGGCCCATCGCGCTTTATTTGACAGCGCCGCCGCTCCCTTGGGAAAGAGGTGATAGTTGCTTCAGGTGAAAGTCGTGCGCCCCCAAACAAAGAGGGAGGTGGAGTAGAAATTAAAATTTTCATTTTATATAGCAGAAATGCAGACGTTATTTTTTAAACTTCTTTTGTTTATAACTATTAACTTTTTAACAAGTAACGTCCGACGGTTAAAACTTTCTCAAAGTCACTCAGGATCATGATCTTGATAACATGTCAAGGTCAAAGTTATTGAGGAGAAAGTAGTTCAGCTCCCCTAAACTACATATTTACCGCTAATTTACTTTTTAAATAAAATATGGATAGCTAAAAAAGTCTTCTTACCAAATTGCTAAAAACCGACTTTTTCCCTAACTCAATATGTAACATATTATGTTATATGTTATATATAAAAATGTTACATAGTAAAAAGAAATGATTAAATCTACTAAATCTGTTATTTATTTGCGGAAATTGCAATGGTAAATGTTTTGCAATTAGTTAAGAGATCAGAACGTTTTTGGATACCATAAATCTGCAACGGCAAATATGATTTCGTACTGCTTGGATCTGAAAGGACCATCTTATACCATCGATACAGCATGCAGTTCTAGCCTTCATGCTATGGCTGTTGGATATGATTATATCAAATCAGGAAAATGCGAAGACGCAATAATTGGAACAGCACAATTATGTCTTTATTCCATGATAAATCTGCAATTCGCTCGACTTGGTATTATGAATAATTATATTTTCTATTTTTATTAAAATTTAGTAGTCTCATAATAAGCATGACAAATAGAGAATCATTCAAACCACCTTCCTCATTTATAAAAATAAATAAACTACAATCAGTTGTATAATATCGATAAAAACATTTCTGACATAGTATAATATTTAAAAAACTAAAAAATACAATATCAGAAGATGAAAATGATCATTTAGATTTAAACATAATCCATTATATAATACACACGTTCAAATATGTTTACTATACTTCTTAGGTGTTTTGGCACCCAATGGTTGTTGCAGACCATTTGATATCGGTGCTAACGGTTATTCGCGTAGCGAAACAATTGCAGCAGTATACCTTCAAAAAGCAAAAAATGCTAAGAGGATTTATGCCATATGTCCGCATATTAAACTAAATAGCGATGGTTACAAAGAAGAAGGAATAACATATCCTTCATCACAAATGCAATGTACCTTACTAAAGGAATTTTACGAAGAATGCAAAATACCAACATCTTGTTTGGATTATGTCGAAGCACATGCTACTGGCACCAAAGCTGGTGATCCACAGGAAGTTGAAGCTATCTATAACAGTTTGTGTAAAAATAGAGAAACTCCATTAATGATCGGTTCCGTGAAATCTAATCTCGGGCATTCCGAGTCTGCAAGTGGTTTTAATCAGATCGCTAAGGTAAAATAAATAATTTCCAGTTTTATCTATTATTATAAAGTTTACTTTTCTTTGATATAATTTGATTATTTGATAAATTAATAATTTTTCTATATTACTGTCTTTTTAACAAAATTTGATTTATTTTTCAATATAGTCTTCTTTTAAAAAGTCTGCACTGATTTTTTTTCTCGAACTGTCCATGTACATAATGTATGATTAATCGACATTTTACAAATTAATTAAAATGGACACTTTAAAACTGTTATTATCACTATTAGGTAATAATAGGATTCGAAACTGGTTTTGTTCCACCAAATATCAATTATACATCGCCAAGAAAAGATATAGATGCCTTATTAAATGGGAGCGTTCGTGTCATCCAAGAACAAATGCCACTCAAAAACGGTTATGTAGCAATTAATAATTACGGTTTTGGAGGATCGAATGCTCATATGTTATTGAAGTGGAATTCCAAACAGAAAATTAATAATGGAGCACCAAATGATGACTTACCTAGACTTGTCATATTATCTGGACGTACTGAAGAATCTGTGAAGTTATTTTTAAATGATGTTAGTTTAGATTTTTTAAAAATATTTCGATATTATTTTTGATAATTAGAAACATTATGTTTAATTTTAATTTTTAAAACTTTATTATTACAGATTGCTAACCATCCAATAGATGTAGAATATATTCGTCTGTTACACGATATTCATGCAGACAATATAAAGGGCCATCCATGGAGAGGGTATATAATACTGAATTCTTGCCAACAAAATTCAATAAAGGAAATTCAAAATTATGAACGCGTCAACAGACCTGTCTGGTTTATATTTTCAGCCTTAGGTTCGCACTGGCCAGGAATGGGTACATACTCGATATTTCATATTTTATTAATAAATCACGTATCACTATTAAATGATATAATTTATAAACTAAAATCTTAGGTCGAAATTTATTAAAGTTCCATGTCTTTGCAAAAACGATAAGAAAGTGCAATGATGTTTTAAAGCCGTATGGTATAAGTATCATGGACATTATAACAAAAATGGAAGAAAACATAAGCGAAAACAGGTTAAACATTTTTCTTGGAATCGTCGCCATTCAGGTAAAGAATCCATTATTTTTCATATGAGGAGCAGACTTTCAAAATGCGTTTCAAAATTTCATTTTTTAATTAGAAGTAGTGTTCAGTGTTGAAGGACTCATATTATAAGCTACTCTGAGATGTTCAGAAACATTTTTTTCATCATTAATTTACATACTGAAAAAACGTAGATATTTCAAAGTGCACTATGTTTTTTAACTGAAGATAAACAAAACGCATTTCTCTAACATTTTTAGCAATTGTTTTGCAATTTTGTTTAATATTTCACACTTTCCTATTGGCATATTGTTATTTTCTGTAAAGTGCGTAATTTTTTTGTATGCGTAATTTCTTTCTTCGTTTTCTGAAAATTAAAAATTTTTGACAAAACGCGTTTTCAATATCTGCTCCTCATATATGAAATATTCTTTTACAAATCGAATACCTAATATGGGGTAATATTTTTAATTTACTGCAAAATTTTTTTACGCATTTCCTATATAAAATAAGCCGACACGTATTTTCGCAATTTTGTTTTTGATCAATATTTTCGAAAATACGGAAGGTTTTACGTTTTCAAAACTCGCCAGTTATACGCTTCTTAAAATCGCGATAACTCCACTTCTGTTCATCCTACAGAGTATTCATCCAAATTAGACTTATTTTTAATATAAAATAATTATCTACATTTACGTATTCATTATTATTATTATTATTAAATTATAATTATTATAAACAACACAAATTAAAATATTTAAAGTCATTTTACTGCTCAACCAGCAAAATAAAAATTTTTTAAAAATACTATTGTATTTCTCGTTAAATTTTCTATAAAAATCGTACTTTTTTAGCATAGTTTAGTCATCATTTGATATTACCTGCGTGGAAAATATTGAGTTCCGCGACGCGGTGGCGAGCAGGTACTTATTAATCTGATGCGTCACCATCGTACTGCATCTGTGTGTGAAAAACTAAAAAAACCTAGACTGTCTTTCAACAAGAAACCGTAGACATACAAAATAGACCCAGCATTAGCTATATCCCTATAGGCACATACTATTATTTAATATTTAAGTAATATTAAGTAATATCCTCGAAATACTCTACTGTACCTAACGTTTCTTCAATAGCAGAAAAATTCAAAGAAATTTTTCAAAAAATAGAGAGTAGTTCGTTTGACTTACGTAGGAATTAATAAACTTAACACATCCTGATACATCATAATAAGAGCACAAAAGGACAAATTGCCATCACTATTTCATTCTAATATGGTATACAAAATTAATTGTCAAAATTATGATGCTTCCTATGTGGGCCAAACAAAACGGTTATTGAAGACATGTATTAAAGAACATCAGAACTACATAAATAGAAACACCACACAACACTCTATAATAACAGAACATAGAATTGAGCACAATCATGATTTCGATTAGAATGACATCAAAATTTTAGATAAAGAACAAGGGTTAAATAAAACATTAATTTCGAAAGCGATTCATATAAAAAAAAAACAAAAAAACGGAATTAATATGCAAAATGATACGGAATTATTGAATTTGCTATATAATGATTTAATCTAGAGAAGATGGAAATGCTCTTGTTTTAGAAATTATAAATTTGTAAAGTCGATCTTATGTTGGTATTTATTTGTTTCCATGTTTTATAAGATATAAATTTGTATTGTCGAGATTGCGTTGATATTTATTCTGTTTAATTTTAATATTTATAAATAACTGCATACGTGAAACGTCCTCTTACACGCTCTCAACTTTATTATTATATAATTACATCGCGTTATAACGGATCATCGTTATGCTAAGTACAATGTAAGTTTTATCCATTTAAAACAATCAATTTTAATACTTCGACTACGATTAAAAGTTCATAAATCTGATCGTGCAATCTCCACGCGGTACACCTTCAGTGATGCTGATATGCCGGTGATACTGTAATTTTCAAATGCCATAACTCGTAAACTACATAACGCAGAATTAAATCAATTATATAATATTCCGAATATTATTAATGTCATAAAATCGCGTCGATTAAGATGGGCAGGTCACGCGGCGCGTATGGATGAGAATCGAATTGCATATAAAGTACTAATTGGTAAACCGGATGGGAAAAGACCATTGGGTAGACCAAGACGTAGATGGGAAGATAATATTAGAATGGACCTTAACGAAATGGGGTACGAGGGTCACAAATGGAGGGATCTGGCTCAGGGACGGGAACAGTGGCGGGATTTGGTATTTGCGGCAATGAGCTTTCGAGTTCCTAACGCCTAATAATAATAATAATAATAATAATAACTCGTAAACTTCTTAAGAATAAAAGGCTTGTAACGAGTTCTGGCAACGTCTCAAAGTTAGCTATAAAGACATGCTATGAAAAATAGGGAATTTCGTTTAAGATTTTTGTGTTAACCTTGAAAGCCCTTTCCAAGGTCATTCCATGGTTAAATTTATATCATCATAATAACATCTAATAACTTATTGAAAACTCTATTACATTTATTTCAAACATTTTTTAAATAAATTAATATTCTTTAGATATTAGCCGTTCTAGAACTTTTACTGTACTACTATAACATTAAACCTACGACTTATATGCTCTTGCTATTTTCCTTAATTTATATCTTACTGTCAACTTTTACTGGTATAAAGGATCTTCATTAACTTATTGTACAAACTGAGATGGTCCTTTGTAAGGTCAAGCATCACGGAAACCCACTCGATGTTCCGGTTGTCATTTTTATTACAATATTATACAATAACATTGATACTTTAGCAACGATTTTCACTGTGACGTAAGACCATAAGTTATATCATATTCGAAATACTCTGGGTATCTCATATTACGATTTCCACGCCATACGGTTTTACCATCATCAAATCTAACTTCTATAATTAAGCAATTCATATCCTGTATTTTTCTATTAGTATTACTCTTACTATATTATTCTATTACTAGATGAAAAATGCTACTATTGCCAAATATTTACTTTTTTTTTATTAAATAAACAAGATTTAAAGGCTCATCTCAATAAGACTTGAAAACATCCAATTTCTAAAATCTTTTTTTGTAATAACTAAAACATTATCTAATAATGAATTTGTCACTAAATAATTTTCAATCCAACAGCAATAAATTTATGGTGGAATAGATAGCGTTTATTAGTTTACCAGAGACATTGGTATCTCATATTAGGCGCCTATCTCATAATAGGGGACCTTCCTCTATATAAGGATCAATAATATTATACATATTTGTAAATATAATAGAACACGCTTTTTAATGTTGTTATTTTCCATAAAAACTAAAATAAAATCAATTATTTCATCACATTTTATTATTATAACAATAATAAGAGTATTATAATATATAGTGTTTATCTATAAAATTATTTGTACACATTGTAGATTGGCTTAGTAGACCTCCTAACATCTTTAGGAATTACACCTGATTACATGATTAGTCACTCTACCGGTGAACTTGGTTGTGCATACGCAGATAAGTGTCTCACTATTGAACAAACTATTTTATCAGCATACTTCATTGGTTTGGCATGTACCGAAGGAAAAGTAATTCATAGCTCGATGGCGGTTGTCAATACCAATTACGAGCATCTTAAAAATATATGTCCAGCGAATATTGAAATAATATGCTACAATAGTGAGAACAGCAACGTCATATGTGGACCAAAGGAATCCATAGAAGAATTTATGAAAACATTACAGGTAGGATTACAATAGATCTCATATAAATTAGTGGATAAAAAATACTTAAGTTTTTAAAATATTGAAAAGTTAATTTTATATCACAATTTACTGCAGCTGCATGTGTTACATTTTTTAATAATCAGGTCAACAATATTTACGTGAAGAAGATCAACTGCAACATACCGTTTCACAGTTCTTACATCGCATCCGCGGAAAGTCAGCTTTTGCTTAGTCTAAATAAAATAATACCATGCCCCAAAAAACGAAGTTCAAAGTGGATCAGCACTTCTATACTTCGCACCGAATGGTTTACTTCGGCATCAAAGTTATCGTCAGCGGACTATCACACACGAAGTATATTGAACACAGTCCTCTTTTCACAAACAACGGAACTAATTCCAAGTAACGCTGTGGTCATCGAAATCGCACCAGACGATGTTCTGCAGCACGTTTTGAGAGAATCCCTACATCCAAACATAACGAACCTTGTATTAACTCGACGCGCCGAACAAAACATTGATATATTTTTACAAGGAATTGGAGAGTTGTATAATTGTGGTTTACAGCCACAAATTGCCAAATTATACCCACCAGTGCAATTTCCAGTTGGCCGAGGAACTCCTATGATTTCTCCATCAATCAGGTAGATATCATTGTAATCGTAATTTTGATGACGTCTAAATAAGAAAACAACATGAAAACGTACGAGACTAATGTAAGAAATTGAAAAATAAACTTTTCAAGAAAACGCAAAGGAAAACCACGGAGTTACTCTCTTGCCCGTTCGAAGGTTAAATAATTATATTTTTATTCTTAATTTGCTCGAAAGTCCTAGTTCATTTTTGTTTTTATATAAAAAAGTATGTATGTATGTATGTATGTATGTATGTATATATATATATATATATATATATATA
>NW_017305506.1:28582-34229 GCF_001594115.1 Trachymyrmex septentrionalis
TTTGGAAAACAATTGGCTTGATAAAAGGGTTAATGTACACAACAATACCGATAGTTTTCCGAGATGTAAAATTTATCCGTGCTATTTATTTGTCGAAAAATGATACTGTGGAACTATATATTGCAATACAAACAGGTATTTAGATCAGTTATATTTTAAATGGATTTTCCTTGAAATTTCCATAGCAGTATTTGCAGGTTCATTGTACCTTAAATTATTGTTTAAACATTTATTATAATATAATTCTTTACGAGGAAGTTGAAAAAATAATCTGAGTCCGACGAATTAGCGAATACAGATTACGGTCAATGTAGTACGATGACAAAAATGAAGTATAATCAAATATAAACAAATATTACAGATGGAAAGTTTGAAATAACGGAAGGAGATAGCGTTGTTGTCACAGGTACAGTGTATGAGACATTGAATCCAGAACAAGAAATGATTCCGACAGATCTATTACCAAAGACTAGTGATGTTGATGAAGATATGACTGCACGAGATATCTACAAAGAGTTGAAATTGCGTGGATACCAGTACAGGGGTTTATTTCGTGGATTAAGGAGTGTCTCTGTTTCGGGAACCCAAGGACATATCGCTTGGAAAAGTAATTGGGAAACATTTATGGACATGATGTTACAAATGCTACTTATCCGATATGACACCAGGGATTTGTATGTTCCAACGAGTATACAAAAATTAGTCATCAATCCAGTGCTTCATGCTTCGAAGCTACGGGAAAGCACAGATAATACAAAAGTTACAACAGATATGGAAAAACGTAATTGACTGTCATTATTAAAAGTCCATCGTCAATTCGTAAATATTATGTAAAAGATCTTCATAATATGAAGCGTATTATTTTATTTGTCTTATTACAGTATTACAGGTACGACTATACAAAGAGATAGACACGATAAAAGCTGGTGGTATAGAAATTCAAGGACCGAAATCTACTCAGATCTCTCGTCGGCAATTAGCCCAAGATGCTGTTATCGAGGAACATACGTTTGTAGCTCACTGTGATCGCACTAATATTTCCTTGAACGAAGCAATTCGGTTATCTGCTCAACTCGTACTGGAAGATCATCAAATTATAAAAGTGCAAGCCGCTGAACTAGTAGAAGATGTCGATGATGTTGAATTAGAATATCTTTCATCTTCGTTGCTACTCGAAGCATTTCGTGATATACCACTGATACAAGTGAATGTCACTCTATTAACATCATCAAATCGTTTCAAGCCAGAAGACTTACCGCAAAACTTCTCAATCAAAAATTTTGAAAAATCATCTTTAGATGACAAAACTTTAATTATTGCTGGATTCAATCTTTTGACCAAACAACATACATCGTTACAGCGACTGTTGCCATTTTTAGGAAAGGGTGGTTATCTGTTGACGCGTGAGAAGTGCGACTTAACTGATTATAAAAAACATTTGGAGCAGTACGAATTAAACGTTATACTCGAAAAACGTACTGATAAAGAACTAATTGTGCTTCTAAAAAAAAAAGTATCGATAAGAGAAAGGACTGTTGTTTACATAAGTAATGATAACTTTAATTGGCTGGAGAATCTAAAGTCGCTTTTGAGCGATGAGAACAAGCTTAACAAAAATAGTAGAATTATAATTGTGGGAGAGAAAAATTTTGAGTGCGGTTTATTGGGTTTTATTAACTGCTTGAGAAAAGAGCCATGTGGCGAATTTGTTAGGGGTGTGCTCCTTCAAGATGAACAGGCACCTAAATTCTCTCTTCAAGACCCCTTCTATCAAGAACAATTACAGAAAGATATGACCATTAATGTGTTGCGATCTAATAAAACTTGGGGATCGTACAGACATTTAAAATTGCCGCGACCCGAAGCCATATCTGTACCTACCGCTCATGTCTGTCAAAGGGTAAATACAAACTTTTTTTAAGTATTGTTCATTATCGTTATAATATTATCTCTTGTTTGTCTTTTAAATGCAAAATTCTACTTGGCAAATGGAAGATCGAATGCTGTCACGAAGCCTTTTAAAATTCTATTCTATATACGTCGTATCATAATACCAAAATTTTATTTCTTCACAGATTCGAGGAAATTTAAGTACATTCTATTGGGTAGAAAATAATTTATCTGTTGTGTCTTGTCGTGAGGATTTAGTGCACGTTGTCTACTCATCTTTGAATTTTAAAGATATAATGCTCGCCACTGGTAAATTGACAATTCCAAATACGAGTTTAAAAGGACGATTGTTTCAGTATGTTCCTCTTGGAATGGAATTCGTGGGTTTCGATGCTAACGGACAACGTATAATGGGAATTCGTGACACTGAGTAAGTAATGCTACAAGAAATTATTGTGCTGTGTAATAAGAACGGACACTAAATAAAAGTTACACTTTCTAGTTGCATAGCAAACGTCGTTACGAAGGATAAAAATCTTTGTTGGAAGATACCCGACGTGTGGACATTTGAAGAAGCGGCATCAGTCCCGTGTGTTTACAGCACGGTTTATTTATCCTTATACATTTATGGAAAAATGAAAAAGGGCGATAAAATACTTATACATTCTGGTACTGGAGGTATTGGACAAGCAGCTATTCATCTCGCTCTTAAAGAAGGATGCGAGGTGTTTACTACCGTCGGCACAAGTGACAAACGGAGCTTTCTTAAGAAAATGTTTCCGATCATTCCGGATGATCATATTGGAAATTCTCGAGATACAAGTTTTGAACACATGGTTATACGCCAAACGAAAGGGCGCGGCGTCGATATTGTGCTAAATTCATTGGCGGAAGAAAAGTTAATCGCGTCTGTTCGATGTTTAGCTCAAAACGGTCGATTCTTAGAGATTGGAAAATTTGATCTTGTATCTAATAATTCCCTGAATATGTCCGAGTTTAATAAAGGAATTAGCTTTCATGGAATTCTACTGGATAATATGTTCACTGGTGATCACAAATATAAATTCCTATTGTTCAAAATGGTAGCCGATGGTTTAAAAAATGGAACAATCAAACCAATTCAAGCAAAAATTTTTCCAAAAACTGATATTGAAGAAGCTTTCAGGTTTATGGCCAGCGGGAAACACACGGGAAAGGTATGCGTGAATAACAACAGAAGAGTTTATTCGCAAATTAAAGCCTTATATAATCTTATTGACATGCATAACGTGCATTTTTGAAATATGATTATTTTTATAGATAATTATAAATATTCATGAGAAGGATGAACCTTTAGATAAGCACATTCTTGCGTATCGTCGCTATTATTGTCTCAAAGATAGGAGTTACATTATACTAGGAGGCCTGGGCGGATTTGGTTTAGAATTAACAGACTGGCTTATATTTCGTGGTGCCAGAAACATTGTTCTGATTTCAAGAAATGGAATAAAAAACGGTTACCAACGTATGAAAGTTCGATTGTGGAAATCGTATGGCGTAAATGTTCTGATCATCAAGAATATCGATGTTGCTGACCTCAAAGATTGCGAATATCTTTTAAGGACTGTAGAAAAAGAAGCTCCGGTGGACGCTATATTCAATCTGGGTGTGGTACTGAGGGATGGCGTCCTCAAAAATCAATCCGCACAAACATTTTCAGAGTCCTTCCAATCGAAGGCTCGTGCAACGCAAATGCTGGACAAACTTTCTAGGAAAATCTGTCTTAACCTTCGACATTTTGTGGTGTTCTCTTCCGTTTCCTGCGGCAGAGGAAACGCTGGCCAGACGAATTATGGCATGGCCAATTCCATTATGGAGAGAATTTGCGAGAAGAGAGTGGAGGAAGGATTACCAGGGTTAGCGATTCAATGGGGAGCTGTGGGTGACGTGGGTCTTGTCGCTGATATGCAGGAGGAGGATAAGGAATTAATCATTGGTGGTACTTTGCAGCAAAAGATTTCCTGCTGTCTCGATGAGCTCGATAAGTTTTTACTTCAAAATCGGCCGATTGTGAGCAGCATGGTCGTAGCTGAAAAAAAAATTGGATGTCAAGGAAATCTGGTAGAAACAGTTGCTAATATTTTAAGTAGGTGCTCCTATGGGAACTTATTCTTTTGCAAATATTTATCATATTTGTTTGCTAGTCTAATTTACGAAAAAAGCGTTATAGTATTGATTAGAATAATTTTATATTCTATATTGTAGACATAAGTGACATAAAAGTTGTAAGTCCAAATTCATCTCTTGCCGAACTTGGAATGGACTCCATGATGGCTGTAGAAATCAAGCAAACTCTGGAACGAGAATTTGATATATTTGTCACAGCACAAGAGATACGAAATCTTACTTTCGCAAAACTCATTAAGATGTCTATTACAAGCATCGGTGACAATGATGTGGATGATGATAAGAAATTTGACATAGAGAAGTCAGACGGTTTAAAACTTTTAGTTGGTATTACATTAAAAAATGAAGACTTTGTTTCCCCAACAGATTTTTCAACTAACAGACAGAACACTACGACTGAAGTATTTCTTATACCGGGTATTGACGGATGTGGTCCTGTATTTAAAACCATAATACCATGTATTAAATATTCAACATCAGTTTTGCATTATACGACAAATAACATCAATTCTACAAATATGATATTGGAAACGACTAATCAACTCACAAACGTATGCAATAATCACATTACTAATTTCATTTTATGTTGATAAAAAATTGTTTTCATTGTTTTAATAGATATAAATTTCATTGAATACTTTTTATATTTTTACAGCATATACTTTCAATACTAACAAATAGAAAAGATTTTGTAATGGTAGGGTATTCCTTCGGATCTCTTATCGCAATTGAAGTAACAAGGAGATTGGAAGCTATGAATTTTAAAGGTCGACTTGTTCTCATCGACGGTGCTCCTGACCTTTTGCGAACAATAATCAAATCTTTTGAATCTGAGTTTGATGATACAAATTTTCAGATTGATGTATTAACTAATATTATGGAAATCTATTCACCAGGAAGTTCTGAAAAGGTAATGCAATCTTTGTTTCGAGACTCACATTAAAACTAGTTTATGGTATATTACATTTCGGTATTTTTATGTGGATCATTATCAATTTCTTCGTTCTGTCTTATGATCTTGTACATAAAAATAGAAATTTATATTTTCGTAGATTTCAATGGAATTGAAAAAATGTGAGAGCTGGAACGAAAGAATTAATATTTTCGCGGAACAGTTCTCAGTTATATATACATATCTGTCACCTGCAAATTTAAAGACGCTTGTTACAACGATTTACAAACATTTATCCGCTCTTCGAGAATATGATCCTTCTACTTTGCCGCCTATTAAGTCTCCCATAACGTTACTAAAATGTATATCCTCGTTTAATATACCAACAATTAGAGAAGACTATGGTTTGAACAAGGTAAAATTTTTGAAAATTTGCTATAATTCGTACTGAATAAATCAACAATATTTTTTGTTAATAATGTATGTATTTATTTAAGGTAACTCAAAATGTGATAAAAATACATTATCTTGAAGATGATCATGTGACGATCTTGAAGAATAAAAAAGTAGTGGCTGCAATTAACGGAGAACTACCATTTACAGTTTGATATTTTAGTTTTTAAATCATATTATATTTAAAAACTTCTCGAAAAGACCTCTATTATATTATATTTTATGTATATATATATATATATATAT
>NW_017305506.1:34352-37669 GCF_001594115.1 Trachymyrmex septentrionalis
AAGTTGCATGGTTTCATGGGAAACGTATTTTGGTCATGTTGTATTTCTTCTAGATAGAGACATTAAGAAGATATAAAGATCACCTCCATTTTTTTAAACGGAATTGTATGATCTTTTTTATACAATATTCTTCGTTCAAAATTCTTCTAATTATTTTGCATATAAAAAAACCAATAATTTATGAGATATTTTATATTTTATTCGGTGACATGTTGGCTTAAAATATTAAGTAGCTCGTAAACTATCAATTTTTTAATAATCGTACTTTAATACTTGTATGTAAAAAATTTTACATAAAAATTATCCATTTTGCGTACATATTTTTTTAAAGCAGCTATGTGTTTTTTTTCTGACCACTTGATTCGTTTCATTATTCTGTTCATAAAAGTATTACGATACGATTGTTAAACAATTATTTGTTTACGAGATATTTAATTTTATTCCCACATGACAGAATAATATATAAATTATCTCTTAAACTATTAGTTTTTTATATCACTATCTTAATACTTTTATATGCTTATATACTTAATACTTTTATATAGATAATAATTAGAGGGACCATATTCTGTAAAAAAAATCATACATTCCGTTCAAAAAAATAGAAGTGACCTTCATATCTTTTTAGCGCCTTCATCTAAAAGAAAGATAACATGACCAAAATACATTTCCCTTGAAACCATGCAACTTTTGTTTGATACTTTCCTTGTATTGTAAAAAACAAGCGAATTATTTACCTATTTTAAATGCCTCACCCTATATATCATGTATATATACTACATAGGTATAATATCTATATGGTATATATTTTCAATTTGATATGTATATATATTACTATTACTATTATTAATACTGAAGACAAATATAAATGAAAACCGTAAAATACAAAAAATATATAGAAAACATTACTCTTCGCCACCACAATCGGTAAATGGAGTCTGTGTTTATCACACATTGGTCGGTAGGCATGACGGACGTTCTTCCCTCTTCGTTTTCTTATTTTCACTTGAAGGACACAATCCAAATTTTGCTTATTTTTGTAATTTAATACAAAAATATAAATCATAAATTTTGTTAACGAAAACGATGCGTTGGTCACTCATACTGACATTTTGACAAAAAAAAAAACGCTTTTTGTGCGACTAGCTGTTAGACGCATACTAACGGCCCGATTAAAAAGTTAGGCATCTCTATCGACAGTTGAAGCTTCAAACCTCCAGTAGATGGTCATGCCTACCGACCCATGTGTGATAAACACAGACTCCATTTACCGATTGTGGTGGCGAAGAGTAATGTTTTCTATATATTTTTTGTATTTTACGGTTTTCATTTATATTTGTCTTCAGTATTAATAATAGTAATAGTAATATATATACATATCAAATTGAAAATATATACCATATAGATATTATACCTATGTAGTATATATACATGATATATAGGGTGAGGCATTTAAAATAGGTAAATAATTCGCTTGTTTTTTACAATACAAGGAAAGTATCAAACAAAAGATACGCGTCTTTCTGAAGCCAGGATTTTAAAATATAGTGTGAAAGATGATGCTTGTATCATTTTGACTCACGGTGACCACGAAGTGTTAAAATACGTTTTTCTCATTTTATGATTTAAATAAATTTCTGGAATCTATTTTATATTTTTTATTTTAAATAAATCGTATCATTAGTTTGATTGACCCCTGTGGAAGCGATGTTTTATGTTTCGGAAATAAGGGGGATTTTAATTATTCATATATGAATAATGTATAAAGTTACGATCACCTAAGTGAGTAGGATGACAGGTCACGGATAACGTTAAAATTTTTATTTATATTTAATTGAATTGTAAATGATCGAAAAGAAATTGTTTAACATTTATTTCGGAGTTATTTGCTGCTATTTTGATATTATAATAACTTTTTATTTTTCTTGGACAATATACTGTACAATATGATATAATTCTACATCAATGAAATAGAAAGTTATTTATTATGGTAAAGGTGAATAAATTGCGTTAGTTATAGAATGTGAAAATTTTCGTTAAACATGAAAGGATCTTAATAAGGAAAGGATCTCAAAACATAAAATATTTAGAGGTATCAAAATGGTTTACGAGTTATCGCCGTGTCACGATTCATTGCTAATGCTAACCTTTCGTGAACCTTGTTGTTTACTTTATCAAGGCGAACAGTGCACTGATATAGTATTAAAAGTGTTAACATAAAGTCTCTTTTATGAAATAATAAATACCGCTGTATGAAACGCAATCAGTAAGCAATTTTATATTTCCATATTTTTTACATTAAAAATAAGAAAGAAATATATGTATAACATTTTAAGTAGTGTTCCGGCATTTTTTTTGTTGTGTCTCTCCTTATCGAAGGAAAATTCAGAGGAATATAATTAAATTACACTAATCAGATGAGCAGAGAATGATAGTCTTTATTAGCTTTACACGTTGATGCTAGCCGGAGCTCTCGAATCAAATAAGACGAGCAGGAGTACTTACTCCTTACGCAGATTGTTACCCACTCCCAACAAAGAGAAGCGAGGAAAATGATTAAACGAAATCAAAGCTTTTACTTTATAAGCGATAACGAGATCTGCAAGCAATATCCCAAATCCCGTTACAATAGCACATGTCAAGGTATATCTCGCTAATATACCACATCTCAAACCGCTCAATTTAAATATAAAATGTATTTATGTTAATATACATTCACCCGCAAAAAAACGGTACATTGAAAAATTAGGAAAAATTTATCAAATTTCAAATGATCATAACTTAATAAATAATAAAGATAAAAATATGTTTAAAAATGCAAAATGAAGCTTAAATTGTCCAGTTTAAGAATATTTGAATGAGATTTATACTCGGCCATTATTATCAAAATGTTAGATGACAAAGTGAGAAGATGAAAAGTTGATAATCGAAAGTGATGACGATGCATGGCGTAAATCAGGTATGACAGCCTATGGGACAAAATGTACATGAAAGTACATGGAATTTTATCTTTAAAATGCTTTTTTACTGAGTTTAATACGATCATTTTTCACTGAGTTATTCCAAATTTAAGGTTATACGCTCAAGTTATGGTTGTAATTCATCCCATTATGAACTGCATAGAGTTTGACGGATCGGAATTGAATCTCATTTTGCGTGCGTGCGTGCGCTATGACTGTGAAGTTGCAGATATATTATTAAATCGCTTGGTAATCAACCTGTCAAATTGCCGATACATACTAAACATCGTTATAACTGTGAAAGATACATTACTAAAACTTTAATTTTTAATTTGATGTTTATATATATATATATAT
>NW_017305506.1:37769-43745 GCF_001594115.1 Trachymyrmex septentrionalis
ATTAATAACATAACTGAAACCATGCAACAATAAATAACTTTTTATCTGTATTTAACATTTTCTGTCGTTGAATTTGGATATTTTGTTTTATTACAGATATGTTGATGATATTTGTACCACGGTGTCTCCCTTAAAAATTGATATTTTATTACAACAATTCAATTCATTTCATCCGCGTCTCCAATTTATTACAGAAATAGAGAGAGATCAAACAAATTTTCTGGATTTTCACTATATCCATCAACAGGAATCGTTTTATTTTTGATTGGTACCATAAGCCGACGTTTTCAGGAAGGTTTTTAAATTTTTACTCTAATCATCATATTACACAAAAAAAAGGTACAATTTTTTCGTTAGTTGACAGAATTTTTTTACTATCTGACTTTATGTTTCATACAAAAAATTTGACATTTATTATTAATATTTTACTAGATAATGACTATCCATTGAATTTTATTTTTAACACAGTTTAACTTTTTTACATCTAAAAAACCATCATCTTCTATCTTTAAAACAAATATCTTTTTTGGAACGCGTATAACCATACTATTCTTTTAAGTACATCATCTCAAGAGTAGACTAAAATTGTATTTGAAAATATTATAAATTTAAAAAGTTATGATTTTTTAAGTAAAAATACTCATTTTTCCAAAGTTAATATGTTAATGATTTTTTTTCGTGTTAAAATTAAATTTTTTACTACAACACCATTGTTCCATTTTTTTAAAGAATGAAATTATACAGGATGTCTGATAAGGTTTGACTAAGTATGTTACAAAAATTGTTCATTTTCTTGTCATAAAGTTTTGAGGATTTTTGTCAGAATTCTTTCAGAATTTTTTAATACCATATTTTCTCATATTGATAAAAATAAGAAAATGCAGTACTAGAAAGTTAATAAAAAATTCTGAAAAAATTCTCAAAGTTCTATAAGAAGAAAATAAACAATTTTTATCTCTTGCAGTTTTTCTGTAGTTGATAATATTTGAGAAAAAAATTATTAAAGACCAAAATTCGACAATTTTTTGTAATTAATATCTCGCTAACTATTGCCAAAATTGCAAAAAAAATAGAGAATTTTTCAACTCAGTTTAATTCACCCTATTTACACACAAGCGCTTTGTCAAAACTTATCAAACACCCTGTATACTGTAATTTTTTAAGACAATGGAACTAATATTATTGATTTGATAATACTTCAATAATGGTTGGAGTCATTTTAACCCAGAGTGACTATTGTGTGACTTTTTTGAAGTGTGACCGTAAATAAAAATTACAAATACAAAACAGTTTTTTTATTTTGTCTATTTGAATGTACAATTGAAGTACTTTTACGTATTTAGCTAAATAATATAGGATAAAGTGTACAATGATTGATCATTTAAGTGCTAAAATTTAATATAATCACTATAATCACTATTGAAATTATTTAAAATTGGAATTTGATGCAAAGCGAACGTTAAGTAAGGTTGAAAGAATACCTATGTCAAATACAAAAAACTTTGTTAAGAATAAGACCATGTTTTTCATTTTTTCCAATAGTAGAAACTTTTATTCAAAAAATGATAGTTATTAACCACAAGTTTTATAGTAAAACCACAAGTTTTACAATAAAAAGAACAATCAAAATAAATATCAAGTGTCTGTTTCTGCGATGCTTGGTTCCATCTATCTGAAGACGAGTCAGCTAGATACAATGCATCGCATACTCATTTTGCACGTGCATTGACTGTGTTCATTTGTATTTTAGAAATATTAAATAAAGTTTTTTTAATTGCAAGATACTGATGTACTTTGCGTTTTATTATCGATTTCTCGAGACATCTTATATTAAGAGCACAATTTTTGACTTTGCAATTTGCTCATTTTTTACGTTTCTTTAATTTATAAAAGAAATAAAATTTGAATTAAATTTTACATAACATTATCTTAAAGCTTATTAAATTCCCTTTAAAATGATCTATTATTTTTTTAAATTCTGCCCATAGACTTCTAGCATTTACCCAAAATAAACTCGGTATCTCATAATAGGGGCCTTTCCTCTAATTGTTTCATAAAAATATAATTTACCTGTTTAAATACGTACGCTTAACTATTTTCAAGTCAAGTATTTTTTAATTAGGGGAAGTCCAGGCAAAGCGGATGTGTTAAGGTTTGGAAAGAAAAATGACACAGTTAAAATTAAGATCAGAACCTTTTTTATTCTCATAATTCTATTAATAAAATCTTTTAAAATAAAATTAATTTAAATTAAATTTAAAAAACTTGAACATTTAAATGTCTTTTTAGTAAAAAAACGTCAAAACATAAAAAAAAAAGAAACCATCCGTTTTGCCCAACCCTCCTGGGCAAAGGAGGATAAGTCACTCGAACAATAAGGATGGAATTTAAAAAATCAAAATCAGTGTCGGCAGTCGCCACAAAAGTAACTACCAAATCTTCTATACATAATGTTATCTTCTATACACAATCTTTATGAGCCCATATAATGCACTGACTGCACTGTCCTCGGACGGTGGGTCATATATTCTTCAGAAACACATCTCATATGAGTTGTGGAAAAAAAAACAAAAGTGAGATGTAAGCAATCATTTTCGTTCACTCGAAAGATCATCTGTCCCTCCGTCTTTCCGGTATTTTCAATGTAATTACATACTGGGTAAAGAAGATGGGCCATTCACTTTACCCTCATCCACTTTGCCGAAAGAACCTACTTGGCGAAAATTTAAAAAAGTTTGAAATAAGTTTAAGCAACAAATGAAAAATAACCTCGAATATACATTTAAAGTCAGAGAATTCTTATAAAAAATTATTCACACTGGTTAAAAAACAATTACTGCTAATAATTAAACTACATACCTTAACAAAAATCGCAAAAAAACACACAATTTCTTTCATTCCTCTATCAAACACAAACGCGTCAATATATATTATTTCATGGTGTCGCCGATCGATCATTCCTTCAGTTAGAGATTCATAACACTGTCTCAGATAAATAAGCAAAAATAAAAAATATTCGCTTGGCCCAGAGCGTCCGCTTTGCCTGGACTTCCTCTATGTACTACAGTTTTTCTTGCGAATTCAATTTACACACAGACTCAAAATTAAATATTTTATTCATAAATGATCATTCATTAATAAAGATCAGTTATTACTATATTGTGAAATTAGTTGTTAATTTGACTTGGATTTTAATACATACACAAATTCATAGTAACCTGTATCGTGGTCAATCATATATATCTTATCCTAAATCTAAATGATACATATATCAATAATATAAAGAATATAAAAAAATATAATTTCTCACAATATATATATACACAAAAATGAGAACAGATTCTTCGAGTTTAGAGGTAAAAAATAAACTAATAGTTAACAAAAATTAACTAATAGAACTTAAGAACATCGAAGCACAAAACGAAAAACTCGCTAATTCGCGAGTCGTCACAGACATAAGAAAAGAACCACGCTACACATTTTCACTGCCAACAATTATATAACACTGATTTTTGTCTTTAATCTTAATAAAGAAAGCTATATTCAATCAAAATAAATCAGCAGTAAAAACTTATTTAAAATTAAACAATTTCTTCTTTTTCTCTAGTTAAAATACAAAATAAGAACTATACTATATCATAATAAGAAATTATTTAAAATAATATAAGTATTAAATAATCATTTTATCTTATTTTTATTTAAAAAAAATACATATTTTAAATAATGTTACTTTAAATACAACTGATCCTAATACACATCTATTTTTGGATCCTTTTCCTTCCCATCCCTCTCTCCATTCTTCTCATTCTATCACTCTCTTTTTCTCTTTATCTCTTCCTCTCTCACTTAAACGGAAATGCTTTAAATTATAAAGTTGCAGAAGCCAAAGTTTTATAATTCGACATGCGCTACCAAAAGTTTAAGTCCACATATAAAATTTATAGATGTTCCCACAAGATACTACTTGAAACTTCGATTCATGTCATACTAAAAACTTTTTCTCAATTTAAAAGTAAATTGACATTTTATTTGGTATAATAATAATTAACATTGTGGAATTTTAAGAAAATAAGACCATAATCATAAAGCCTTTTTTCCGAAACTCTCTCTCTCTCTCTGTACTGTGATATTTTAGAAGAGAGATGGAAAAGCCTCTTATTCAAGACAAATAAAATAAACATTGTTGACAGATTATCTAGAATAATAAGAAAAACTAATTAGTACGAATAACTACCTTGACAAAGGTATTTAATATTCTTTAAATTTCTTGAAGAACGAATGTGTTTTGAGAAACATCAAGCATTACATATTATTTCTTATTTCATTATAAGACAATGAGTAAAATAACAAAAATGTGTTATAATCTATAAATTTAGTTTTATTTTATGCAGAGGACATGTTTTTAATTAATTAACGCAGTCTTAAACTTTTAATCGGCAGTGTAGCTGAGACCACGATGTAACAGGAAGAGGATAACAATTTGAAACAGCCTATATTGCAAGAGTTTATATAAAGAGTGATCCATCATGAAAAAGTTCAGTTCCTTATCAACAACTCAAATACGATATACTGTAGTGATATTGCAAATAACAAAAACAGGTATAATTGATAGCATGAATAAAAAAAGTAAAAATATAAGTACATAAATTCAAAGTTAGAATCTGATACAATATTTTTCATGTAAAAACATTTATATAAATATATATAATTATGATTATACAGAGTGTCTGTTAAATAAGGTCGAAGCAGCATTGGGGTTGTCAAGGGAACAAAAAAGTCTTATACCATTTTGTAATTTTCGCAATAGTTGACAAGATATTAATTACTAAAAATGGTCGAATATTGATCTTCTATAATTTTTTTCTCAAATACTATTAATTTTACAAAAAACCTATAAAAGATAAAAATTGTTTATTTTCTTCTCACAGAATTCAGAATTTTTTCAGAATTTTCTATTAACTTTTTAGTACTGCACTTTCTTATCATGAGAAATATGGTATTAAAAAATTCTGAAAAAATTCTCAGAACTTTATGAGAAGAAAATAAACAATTTTTGTCTCTTACAGTTTTTCTGTAAAATTGATAGTATTTGAGAAAAAAATTATTAAAGGTCAATATTCGATCGTTTTTAGTAATTAATATCTTGTTAACTTGCGAAAATCGCAAAATGGTATAAAACTTTTTTGTTCCTCTTGACCCATTCTACACCCCCAATGCGGCTCCGACCTTATTTAATAGACACCCTGTACACAAAATACAGTGTACATATATCAATTTTTTTGTAAACCTACTGTTTGGTATAGAAAAATAATAATAATGCCAAGAACAAATAAATAATTAAAAAATAATTTCTGCATTATTTCTCTTTGACAAATTAAGTTTGAAGAAATATTGCTTATATGAAATTATATATCAATCATTACGTGGACAGTTTGGTAAGTCAGTAACTTTCAAAAAAAGCTTTTGAATAGTAATGCATTATTTTTCATAAACTGTAATATTGTATTGTGTATATTTTAAATAATGCTCATTTCGTTATTTGTAACAGAATATGTTCATTAACATTATTTTATTTAAAAAAAACTTTTATAATACCAATACTAATCAAAATTCCTTCGCTTCTGAAAGAAAATGTAACAAATCCATCGAGACGAAAGAATTTTTTACATTTTTACTTTTGCACGCCACTATGTATGGACATATATCGTTCAAAATTATATTTGTTTATATATGAAAAAATTTACCTGATAATCTACAAGTTAAAAGTTAAGTAATAAAGTTAAAAAGTTAATACTTCAACTTAATTAATTTTTTTTCAAATGAGTTTACTGTTAACTTCAACTAATTAACTCGTACAACTAATTAAGTTATAAAATTAATTTTAACTTATTAACTTTTTCGAAATTAAATCTTTTTATTTTTGAATATATGAATTTTATATGTCTTATAAAATTTTAAACAATTAGAAAAAGTTCA
>NW_017305506.1:43845-53301 GCF_001594115.1 Trachymyrmex septentrionalis
TGTATGTCTTATAAAATTTTAAACAATTAGAAAAAGTTCAGTGATTGTAATGAACGTAATGTCCTGCTAATACAAAGTTACTTGCATTTTCCTTAAGATTCAAAAATAGAAAAAGAAAGTTGTTTTACAAATTCAAATTTTATTTAAATAATGTACAATAAATATACTTTTATATAATAATTATTAATTTCTCTAATAACGACTAATAATCACTATCCCCAGTAAACATGTATGATAATCTGAAAAAAGTCTTAAAAAAAGAGACATCTTTAAGACTTGTCTAAAAGATGTCTTTTAGATGACTTTTAGGCAAGTTTGAAAGACATTCTTTTTACGAATATCTTTTAAACGTCTTTAAGACTTGTCTAATAAACGTCTTGAAGACGACTTTTAGTCATCTCTTATAAAATCATCTTTTTGAAAAAAGATGTCTTTTGTACATATTTTTTTAAGACATCTTTGAAAATAAGAATAAAATATATTGCGGTTTTGTTATAATTATTCGTAAACCAGCGATATTACGTACCGAGTGATAGTTCGCGGATAAATAAAAGTAATTTTCGGTATTGTCAGTGTTAATGGTGTCAATGGTATAAATGATGTCAGTGATGTTAGTGGTGTATATGATGTACGTCGCTTATTAATAGAGCTATCCCTGATGCACAGCTGCGGAGATAGATTTTCAGCAGTCTGTTATTAATTTTCAATTGTAGAAAGGCAGCAAATTATACATAGAATTTCTATTATCTAACATTATCAGCAAATTGCAATTTGGATGTTACAAATAATTACATTATATATTCTTTTTATTAAATTAATTTATTCCAGACATAATTGCGAGCCGATAACATTCGGATTCAACACAATCATTTTTGCTTGATCGATTTAATAAAATTGATTTAATAAAAAGAATATATAATGTATTATTTGTAACATCCAAAAATGTGACCGTTCTTGGCTTTCTTTCATATTTGATGTATTCATATATATGGTCCTGCATAAAATTCTTAATATGTTTTATAAATTTGTTTTACAAATAAAAGATTTATATTGAAATTTATATATTTAATAAATCTTACTGCTATTGCTTCTTGTTCAGGATAACCTAATTCCAAAAAAATTTCATTTAATTTTAATACGAGTATAAATGATGCTTTTAAAATTAAAATTTACTTTAACTTCAGTTAATTTGATCATAACGCAACTTTAAATAAGTTAGTTTTTTGTTTGTGTACACATTTTCAATAGAAATAAATTAATTTCACAGGTCATTAATTTTAACTTAACTTAGCCAAAAGAAAAAATTAACTTATTATACTCAATCGTGCATAAAATATTCACAGCATTTTTCTAGATTACTTAAAAGAATAATAATGGATGATAAAGAAACAAATAAATCATGGAACGATATTGATTCCGGTGAGGCGATCGTTATTTCTGGTATTGCTGGTAGATTTCCTCATTCAGATAACATGGATCAATTACGAGAAAATTTATTCAATAAAATTGACCTTGTAAAAGCAGACCATAACCGATGGAAAATGGGTAATTAATTCATAATTATGTTTATATATTATACTTTTACATTTATCTGATTGAGATAGAATATATCATCTGTTCTAAATGTAATTACAATGTAAATGTAATTACATTTATTTATCAATGAAGTTACTTCAAATTGAAATTTTATATAAAAAGATAAACGCGGAATATTATATATAATATTTGAATACATTTAGCTGTGGAGCATGCAGAATTCTCAAAACGTATGGGAATTGTCAATAATATAGAAAAATTTGATGCGGATTTTTTTGAAATACCTTTTGAGCAAGCACACACATTCATACCAGAAACAAGACTGTTACTGGAACATAGTTATGAAGCAATTATCGATGCTGGGATCAATCCAAAGCAATTACAAGGCAAAAATACTGCTGTAATTATAGGATCAGCTCTTGTTGAAGGACAAAAAACATTGCTAGAAGATATTCAAGTAAGAAAAGTTATTCTCTCTCTCTCACACACACACACACACACACACACACACACACACACACAAAAGCGCGCGCATATACCTATGTGTATATATCATTCATAAAAATAATATAAAGAGATTACTAATTTAATTGTTTATTTGAGAGAATTGCAATAGTAAATTTTCTGCAATTAATTAAAGGGACAGAATATTCTCGGATCTCACAAATCTATAATGGCAAATATGATTTCACACTATTTCGATCTGAAAGGGCCATCTTATATCGTCGATTCAGCATGCAGCTCTAGTCTTTATGCTATGGCCATTGGTTATGATTGTATCATGTCAGGCAAATGCGAAGACGCAATAGTTGGAACTGCACAATTATGTTTTCTTCCTCTTATAAATCTACAATTCGCTCGGCTTGGTATTTCTGTTATAAAATATTAACTTTATATTTTTATTAAAACTTATTAGTCTAATAATACGCTATGCATGAAATTTAATACTTATCCACATAAAGTAGAAAACTACAACCAGCTGTGTAATTTTGACAAAACGTTTTTGATAAATATTTGTCAAAAACTCTTGTCCAGCTGACCCCTCATAACGCCGAAATAAAAAACATAGCTCAGAATTAGAAGCTTTTTATGTGCTCTTAAATAAGTATTTTTTTTATTTTTGAGCTCCATTTCTTATCCTTAAAACAACCCCAAAACAAGTTTAAACTCTAGAAATAAGTCATTGAAAATAGTGCTACGTCTAAAACTTTATTACTAAATATGGATTTGGCATAAATCTGATACAAAAATATATAATTCTTAATTTTTGCAACTCCTTTTTGTTGACGGGAGGAAATGCACGCCCCCCCCCCCTTTGTGTGGGGCTTGCCCACCAAAATCTCCTCGGGTGTTCTTCCGTGGACGAATGTTCGAGGAAGCCAGAACTCACCATTCAGAACAGCAGCATTTTACCAGAATCTTTTTTTTTAATAAGGAAAACTTTACAATTTCTTGTCACAAAATAATTTATTTTTCGATTTCGATAACATAGTTTTTCTTAGAGTGAAAAGAGCAGAAGATAGTTTTCCTGTTAACAGTTTGAAGCTCAAAAATCGATTCATGCGTATTTCGTGAGCTCCAAATTCAACAGATATTTTCCCATCATAAAATTATTTATTTTTCCATTCTGTAACATAACTCTCTCCTACTTGAAAAGGGGGGGGGGGTGGTTTTCCTGCTAAGGGATTACAGCTCAAAAATTAGTTTATGGGTATTTCGCGAACTCCTAAATCAGGGGATAATATGCCGTCATAAAATGGTTTATTTTCCCATTCCACATAGGTTTTTCTTCCATGAAGAGGGCAAGACGTGGTTTTCCACCTAAGGAGTGCGGCTCAAAAAAATTAAGGACTATATATTTTTGTATCAGATTTATATGAAAACCATATTCATTAAGGAAATTATAGACGTAGTACTATTTTCAATTACTTAACATACCTCTTGAGTATAGATTAGTTTTGGGATTGTTTTAAGGATGCGGCTCAAAAATCAAAGGACACTCGTTTAAGAGCTCATAGAGAGCTCCTAATTCTGAAACTATGAGCGATTTCCTATTGTTAATTTTAAGGTGTGGAGAGGAAAGCTGAATGAACGTTCACTTAACCCCCTCACACCTGTAAATTAAGATTCCTGCTAACTGGAACGAGCTCGAAAATTTTTTTGCGAGGAAAGCTCATAAATAACTTCTAATTCTGAGTTATACGTTTTTTATTTCGGCGTGGTGGGGGGAGGGGCAGTTAGACAAGGATTCGTCAAAATGGAATATTATTTTATCATAGATCAAACTGATAACTTTTAAGTAAACATAAATTAATTCATTGTATATTAAAAATGCATGCAGTATTTTGTATCTTCAGGTGTTTTGTCATCCGACGGTTATTGTAGGCCATTTGATAGCGCTGCTAATGGTTATTCGCGTAGCGAAACGATCGCAGTGGTATACCTTCAAAAAGCGAAAAATGCTAAGAGGATTTATGCCATATATCCGCATATTAAATTAAATAGCGATGGTTACAAACTAGAAGGAATAACATATCCTTCATCACAAGTGCAATGTGCCTTACTAAAAGAATTTTACGAAGAATGCAAAATACCACCATCTTGTTTGGATTATATCGAAACACATGGTACCGCTACCATAGCTGGCGATCCTCAAGAAATTAATGCTATCTATAATGTTTTGTGTAAAAATAGAAAAACTCCATTAATGATCGGCTCTGTAAAATCCAACCTTGGGCACACAGAACCTGCGAGTGGTTTTAATCAGATCGCTAAGGTAAAATAAGTAGTTTCCATTTTTATTTATTATTATAAATTTTACTTTTATTTTATTTTATGCAGACACGCACACGTACAGGGTGTCTGATAATTATTGACACAACGTTCATATGCAGATAGAATGGATTAAACCAAGTCGAAAAGTCTTGCAATATATACAGGGTATATCTAAAATAACTCATATAATGCTATTTTTAATTAAAAAAAACTGAATCGTAAAGTCCTCTACCTACCATTTTGCAATTTTCACGATATTTTTTTCAATTATCCACTAAGTAAAATGTCTAAAATCAATGTATAAGATAACTTTAAAATATCTGTAAGAGATTTTTAAGATATTTCACAAAGAACATTAAAAGATATCTTCAAATTATTTTATATGTCGATTTTATCCGTTTATTCGCAATCTTTAGAAATTAATATCTCGTTAACTATTGCGAAAATTATAAAATGATACAGGATTTTTCTTTTCAATTTAATCCATTCTGCCCATATACGAAAGATTTATCATTACTTTCCAAACATCCTGTATGCATGAATATAAGGATGATCCACTTAAATCGATCATCTGAAATATCTTGCTTATTTTTAATGATAAAAAATGTTTTAAATAAAAGTAGAAGGGTTTTGAGAGGGACGTATTTTGGTCATGTTATTTTTTTCTAGATGGAGGGGTCAAAAAAGATATGAAGGTTACGTACACTTTTTTAAACCAAATTACGTGATTTTTTTACACAATATGATTCCTCTAATTATTCTGCATATAAAAGTATTTAAAGTATATCAGTATTAAAGTATAAGTATAGTAGTGATATCAAAAAACCAATAATTGACGAGATATTTTACATCTTATTATAGCACATGATGACGTAAAATGTTAAATAACTCGTAAACTATTAATTTTTTGATAATCGTACCTTAATACTTTCATGAACAGAATAATGAGATGAATCAGTTGGTGTAAAGAAAACACATAGACTCTTTAAAAAAATATGTATGCAAAATGAATAATTTTTTAAATAAGCACCTGTTTTCTATCCACCAACTGATTCATAGCAACACTGTGTTGATTTAAATGTCAAAAATCAAGTTATTGATTTCGATAGCTTTATAGCTTTCTTGTGAGAAACAATTAAGTCAATATTATCCTAATTTTTTTACTTAAAAATATAAATAAAAGAAGCAAATAATGACGTAGGAGTGCACCGTACTCATTGAAAATAAGAAATTGTAGTATTAACCTTTTGAAAAATGATGCCTCGTAAAGGTCAAACGGTTCATTACAGAGAATCGCGCCCGTGGAGACTTTTTAGGGGACAATAGATCTACAACATACCAAATTTTCAGGCAATTCGACCGAAATTCAAATTTCATAAGGAAATTGTTTGTAAAGGGTTCTTTGCGATTCTTTCTTTTCTTATCTCTTTATCAAAATCTGCCTTATTTTTTAAACATTGTCTCTTTTCAAAAAAGAGATGTTTTATCAAACAGCCCATATATATATATATATATATAATATATGATTGCTCGATATATATATTTTACAAATGAATTCAAAATTACACTTCAAAACTATTATTATAATCATTTAAGGTAATAATAGCATTCGAAACTGGCCATGTTCCACCAAATATCAATTATTCATCACCAAGAAAAGATATAGATGCTTTGATAAATGGAACTGTTCGTGTCGTGCAAGAACCAATGTCACTTCAAAATGGTTACATAGGAATTAATAATTTCGGTTTTGGGGGATCCAATGCTCATATGTTATTAAAGTGGAATGGTAAACAGAAAGTTAATAATGGAGCACCGAAAGATGACTTACCTAGACTTGTAATGTTATCTGGACGCACTGAAGAATCAGTGAAATTGTTTTTAAACGATGTTAGTAGACATTAAAAAATTTGTTTGAAATATTAAAGACATTATAAATCGTATTTTAATTTCAAGAAATTTATCATTATAGATTGCTGATCGACCGATAGATGTAGAATATATCCGTTTATTACATGACATCTATGCAGACAATATAAATGGTCATCCATGGAGAGGGTACATTATACTGAATACTTTCCAAAAAGATTCAATAAAAAAAATACAAAATTGTACAAGCATGGAAAGACCTGTTTGGTTTATATTTTCAGCCTTAGGTTCTCAATGGCCAGGAATGGGTATATATTCAATATTTTATATTTTAGTAACAATATGTACACTAGACTGAGAAGGAAAAAAAAATTGGTAGTTATACAGTTCAGCACCGACTGTCTCAAAAATCAATAAAATTATAGGCTTATTCTTTGCGTTTTTGCATGAAGTGAAAGAATTTGGCAGAAAAAAGTCACTCTGCCCCACGAATCGAGATATTATAAGCGTTAAAATTAACTATTGAGGTCAGGAAATCTGTCACAGAGACAAAATGAGGTCTACAATTGTACTGTTCCACATGAGTTTCAACTTTCCATGCAAAGCGACTCTCACCCTCAACTCTCACTTCCCACCCCCTCCCTTCCCCTACAAAGTAGAAGACAATCATAGTTAATTGTAACATCGACGCGCTATTGTATTGATGATGATCAAATCCTGACCAAAATGTCTACAAATTTTATGTTGTAACGTATATTAATTTGAAAAATACATTATTTTAACTCTTAAAACATCTTGAATTGTGGCAATATGCTCCTTAATTGTCCAATTAATTGTTTCAATTAAGTAAATCATTTTTTTTTTGCATTACTATATATCATTTCATTTTCTAAAGAGCTTTTTTATCATCAAATTGAAGCATTTGATTTGAGGATGTCCAAACCACAAAACGATATACCTTAAAACTCGCAAAAAAATTTTCTATCCTAAAAACGTTTTATCATTCAATTAACTTTTAAAGACTCTGCAGAAGATTACGGGAAAACTATTTGGATCTTGTTCTAGATGAACGGACCTACAATTTGTGGGAAGTAACGATCCATTTGAACGCTTGGAATCTTGCTAAAATCGACTTTGAACTCGAAATTTGGTCATTTTTTTCACATTAATCGGGCTGTATTTTTTAAGGTATATATCATAAGGTTAAATGAATTATTGCAGTTCAGCGACCAAAGAAACATACAATACCACATTTAAAATCTGGATTAAGCCTTTTTTGCATTAAATCAAAAATATATTAAGAAAAATCGAAACTTTAATTTAAAAAGGATTCATTAGCGACCTCTTAATATTTTTTGATAAAAATTTAGGAGTGTTTTTTTTGGCTTTTATAAAATAAAAGCTTTTGAGCTGAGAGACCGATTAAAAAAAATTTTTTTTTTCTTGTCAGTGTAATGTACACATATCTACTAATTTAAATGACAAAATAGTATAATTTATAAAAATCTTATCAGGCCAAAACTTATTAAAGCTTCACGTCTTTAAAAAAACGATAAGAAAATGTGATAATATTTTAAAACCGTATGGTGTAAGTGTCATAGACATTTTGACAAAAAAAGAAGAAGAAATATGCAAAAATGCGTTAAACGCTTTTCTTGGAATTATTGCTATTCAGGTAAAGAATTTATAAGTTTTCATAAATACATATAAGTATCAATAATATTTTATATACGGGTTGGCCATATTCGACGGAAAGATGCATATTCGACGGAAAGATGTGGCAACACTGTAACTTTTGACAGAGATGTTATAATATAATAGATCGAGTAACGACGTAGCGCGTTTGAAGCGTCAGTCGAAGGAAATTTGTGCCACCATGGAACAGTACACGCCACGCGTGTATTTTCTCATTTTTTCTCGTTTTTTCCCATGATTAACAAAACAACATCTTTCCGTCGAATATGGCCAACCCTATATAAGTAGAACACATATGATAAGAATATATTTCTTAATTTTGTTATTTGATCACATTTATAGAACTAGCATTCTACCAGATTTATTTCACCACATTTTGTTATTAAATTAATAAAAAATTTTTTTAATATAAAGTGTTCAGCATAAAATTATTTGTATATATTTACAGATTGGTTTAGTAGATCTCCTAACATCCTTAGGAATTACTGCCGATTACATAATTGGTCACTCAGCCGGTGAACTTGTTTGTGCATACGCAGATGAATGCCTTACGATTGAACAAACTATTTTATCAGCATATTTTATCGGTATAGCATGTATCGAAGGAAAAATAATTCATAGTTCGATGGCGGTTGTCAATACCAATTACGAGTATCTTAAAAATATATGTCCAGAGAATATTGACATAATATGTCACAACAGCAAGAACAGCAGCGTGGTGTGCGGACCACTGGAATTTGTACAAGAACTAATGAAAAAGTTACAGGTAAAATTAAAAATAGCTCTCATATTTCATAAGAAAATTAAGAAAATTATTTAATAGTTTTTAAAACATTGAAATATAAAATTGAAGCTACAATTTGCTACATACAATTTTATATAATCAGGTCAGTAATATTTACGTGAAGGAGATTTATTGCAATGTACCGTATCACAGTTCTTACCTCGCACCGGTGGAAAATCAGCTTCTGTTTAATTTGAACAAAATAATACCACAGCCGAAAAAACGAAGTTCAAAATGGATCAGTACTTCTGTACCTCGCACCGAATGGTTCACGTCAGCATCAAAGTTATCATCAGCGGACTATCATATTCGAAGTATATTAAACACTGTTTTATTTCAACAAACAATAGATCTAATTCCAAATAATGCTGTGGTCATCGAAATCGCACCAGACGATATTCTGCAGCACGTTTTGAGAGAATCCCTACATCCAAACATAACGAACCTTGTATTAACTCGACGCGCCGAACAAAACATTGATATATTTTTACAAGGAATTGGAGAGTTGTATAATTGTGGTTTACAGCCACAAATTGCCAAATTATATCCACCAGTGCAATTTCCAGTTAGCCGAGGAACTCCTATGATTTCCCCATCAATCAGGTAGATATTGTCATAATCATATGTTACGTCCAAACTCCGGAAAAGTGGGTTTTTAGAGAGAGAGAGAAGAGAGTAGAAAAGGATGGAGCGTGGAAGGACGGTCAGACTCTAGTCTCGCAGGTATTTGCCTGGAAACAAACACCGGCGAGTCGAACGCACCCTTTTTTTTTGTCCGCTTCGGAATATGGGTCAAC
>NW_017305506.1:53401-53992 GCF_001594115.1 Trachymyrmex septentrionalis
TTTATATTATTATTTATTATTATTTTATTATATTAAATATACAAAAATTTATTTTATATCTATAATTAATAATGTACATGTAATAGTATAATTATTCATATATAAACAATTATATTAACTCAGATGGGATCATTCTGAAAACTGGCTTTTACCGAATCAAAAACAAGAGTTTATAAAATCGAGAGAAAGGTACGTCAACATTTCACTTAATGACGAGGACTATGAATATATGAGCGGTCATGTAATTGATGGGAGAAATTTACTACCCGCGACAAGTTATTTAGGACTCGTTTGGAAAACAATTGGCTTGATAAAAGGGTTAATGTACACAACAATACCGATAGTTTTCCGAGATGTAAAATTTATCCGTGCTATTTATTTGTCGAAAAATGATACTGTGGAACTATATATTGCAATACAAACAGGTATTTAGATCAGTTATATTTTAAATGGATTTTCCTTGAAATTTCCATAGCAGTATTTGCAGGTTCATTGTACCTTAAATTATTGTTTAAACATTTATTATAATATTCTTTATGAGGAAGTTGAAAAAATAATCTGAGTCCGATGAATTAGCGAATACAGATTACG
>NW_017305506.1:57421-70823 GCF_001594115.1 Trachymyrmex septentrionalis
GCTGATATGCAGGAGGAGGATAAGGAATTAATCATTGGTGGTACTTTACAGCAAAAGATTTCCTGCTGTCTCGATGAGCTTGATAAGTTTTTACTTCAAAATCGGCCGATTGTGAGCAGCATGGTCGTAGCTGAAAAAAAAGTGGGACGTCACGGATTGGGAAATCTTGTAGAAACAGTTGCTAATATTTTAGGTAGGCGTTCCTATCAAAATTTGTGCAGATTTGTTTTTTTTTTTTTTTTTTTTAAATACTTCTTATATTTGTTTGCTATATCTTATGTCTTATATTTGTTCTAGTTTAGAAGAAAGACATTATAGCATGTATAGATCGTTATAATTTTATATTTTATATTACAGACATAAGTGACATGAAGACTGTAAGCCTAAATTCGTCTCTGGCCGAACTTGGCATGGACTCCATGATGTCCGTGGAAATCAAACAAACTTTGGAACGAGAATTTGATATATTTCTTGCAACACAAGAGATACGAAATCTCACTTTTGCAAAACTCATTAAGATGTCCGTTGCAAACATCAGTGACGATGACGTAAATGATAAAAAGAAATTCGACATAGAGAAGTCAGACGTTATAAAAATTTTAGTTGGTATTATATTAAAAGATGAAGACTTTGTTTCCCAAAATGATTTTTTTATTAACAAACAGAATACTACGACTGAAGTATTTCTTATTCCGGGTATTGACGGTTGCGGTACTGTATTTAAAACCATAATACCACACATTAAATTTTCAACATGGTTATTGCATTATAGTACGAACAACATAGATTGTACAAACATGATAACGGAAACTACTAATCGTCTCACAAACGTATGCAATCGTATTAGTAACTTCATTTTATGATAAAGAATTGTTTTCGTTTAAAAAATATAAATTTCAAAAATTTGGATATTTTTACAGCAAATACTTCCAAAGCTAACAGATGGAAAAGATTTTGTAATGGTAGGATATTCCTTCGGATCTCTTATTGCAGTTGAAGTAACAAGGATATTAGAAGCTATGAATTTTAAAGGCCGACTTGTTCTCATTGACGGTGCTCCTGAGGTAGCACGAACAATGTTCAAACCTTTTGAATTTGATTTCGATGACGTAAATTTTCAAATTGATTTATTAACTAATATTCTGGAAAGCTATTCAATAGGAAGTTCTCAAAAGGTATATGCAACTTTTGGACTCACATTGAAACTAATATGTGGTATTATATATTCATATTATTTTTCGGTTTCTTTATGTAGATCAATATCAATTTCATCTTTGTCCAACAATTGCCCCGTCTCCCCCCCCCACTACTATGCCAAAATAAAAAAACTCATAGCTCAAAATTTGGAGCAATTCATGATCTTTCAAACCTCGAGAAAAAATTTTTTTGTTCTCGTCTAGGTTAGCAGAAATCTTAATTTAAAAGTGGAGGGGCTGAGTGGATGGCTTTTTAAAATTAGCAATGCCTCCCAGGCTAAAAATTAGGAGTCCTTTATGAATTTTTAATTAGTGCTGTTTTGATTTTCGAGCTCCATCCCTTATCTGCAAAACAAGAGCTGCAACTCCTTAGCAGAAAAATCACCTTTTTTACGCAAGAGAGAACTATGCTCCAAAAAGGAGATAAGAAATCATTTTATGATAAGAAATTATCTATTGATTTAGGAGCTGGCGAAATACGCACAAACCGTTTTTTAAGTTGCAATCTCTTAATAGGAAAATTATCCTTTGCCTTTTTCACGCAAGAAAGAAAGAAGAGAGAATAAAAAATCATCTGCTGATTTAGAATCTTGCGAAATACGGAATGTTTAAGCTCTAAACGATTGGCAAGAAAACAACCCTCTGCCCTTTTCACGCAGAAAGTAATTTTCTTTTAAAGAGTTGCAGCTGAAAAATCGGTTCGTGCGTATTTCGCGAGCTCCTAAATCAGCAGATAATTTCCCGTCATAAAATAATTTATTTTCCTATTTTGGAATATAGTTCTCTCTTGCATGAAAATAGCAAAGGGTGGTTTTCCTGCTAAGGGGTTGCAGCTCGAAAATTAATTTTTATTATATATTTTTGTACCAGATTTATGCCAGAATTATATTCATTAATGAAGTTTTAGATGCAGTCCTATTTTCGATGACTTATCTCTTTTAGTGTAGACTAGTTTTGGGATTGTTTTGGAGATAAAGGATGGAGCTCGAAAATCGAAAGAATACTGATTTAAGAGCTCCTTACAGAGCTGCTAATTCTGAGCCGAGGAGTGATTTCCTATTGTTAATTTAAAAGGGGGGGGACTGAGTAAACTTAGCCCCACCTTTTAATTAAAATTCCTGTTAAACGGGACGAACTCAACTTTTTTTTTGCGGGGTTTGGATGCTCATAAATTGCTCCAAATTCTAAGCTGCGTTTTTTATTTCAACATGGGGGGAGTGGGTACAGCTGGACAAGGGTATCAATTCCTTTGTTCTATCTTAGAGTCTTGTATATAAAAACAAAAATTTTTATATTTTCGCAGATTTTAATGGAATTGAAGAAATGTGAGAGTTGGGATGAAAGATTTAATATTTTCGCTAAAGAATTCTCAGTAATATATACATATCTCTCATTTGCAAATTTAAAGACATTGTGTACAACGATTTACAAACATTTCGTCGCTCTTCAGCAATATGATTCTTCTACATTGCCGCCTATTAAGTCTCCCATAATGTTGTTAAAATGTACGCATTCGTCAAATATGATTGCGATCGAAGAAGATTTTTGTTTGCATAAGGTATTTAAAAAATCTATGCTGTTTGATAAATTAAATTTAGCAAATTTTTTTGTTAATAAGTATGTAATTATTTAAGGTAACTCAAAATGTGGTAAAAGTACATTACATTGAAGGTGATCATGTGACAATCTTGAAGAATGAAAATGTAGCAGCTGCTATTAACGGAGAATTACCATTTACAATTTGATTAATCTATTCATAATTTCTTAGTCTATTTATAATTTGATTTTACAGAACAGATGAATAAAAGAATTTTTAAAGCTTTTTAAGGGGATCCTAAAGTGAAGCCCGAACTCCGATGAAGTTACCAGAAGTCACTATTTTGCAGCATATCGACATATCTTTTATATACTAGGGGAGATTGGGGGCAATTGTACTAATTTTTAGAAAAATACATATGTTTCTTTATTTATAACAAATATGTTTATTTCTTTTAACGTACATGATGCACAACAACTATTTAGATTTATTATACTATTTGCAAAAAAGGTGTAATTTTAGGCTATTTATGTAAAATATCAAAATCCGAATTAGTACATCCGATTTAGAATAAAATGAAACAGAGCTGAGAGAGAAAAAGTTGTGCCTTATATAATAAAAAAAAAAAACTTGAAATTTGAGTATTTACACTCAATTAAGAGTTATTTCAAACGCTCAACTTAAGCGTTGTCCTCAAGTTGAGAATTATTATTTATTCCACATAATTACTTAATTCAGTTTTATTGCTAAAATACATATTGTTGGTCTGCATCGTATTCCACACGACAAATTTATAATTGAAAAAAAAAAAAATGTTTTATTCTCTCATTTGAGAATTAATTTTCTTATTTTCTTGTGCCACCCATCCAATCTTGTACTCCATCCAACAATGCTTAACCTTTGTAATTGTACGGGAATTGCTACTTCGATGATCCACGAACTCTTAATATTAATTGATATATAGTTAACATATTTGGTTAATAGATATTGTCAAAAAAGTTGGCCGGAAATCGTTGTCATTTCGATGGCGAGTGCCATATAAAATTAAAAGAAGAAGATCAAAGAAAAGAAAAAAATTAATAATAACATTTTACTTCGAGATAAAATTATTTTATGAAGGGAAATGCATCACAATATCTAAACAAAAAAACTTTTGAGACGCACGTTACAAAGGCTGTAATTTTTAGTAGTCAATAATATAACATTATTTGTATAGCTATTGAATATTACAATTATAATTATAATTTGTATAGCTATTAAATAATATATATATGATTATTAATACTTGTTATCTATATTTTACTATTGTGTATTAAATTTACACATGTATATTTTATTTTGATTCTGCACTTTACTAAACCTAATAAAATAATGCAACATATATCATATTCTATCTCTCTCTTTATTTTTATTTTATCATCGTAATTGATAGCATCCTGATTGATAACATTCTATATTCATGTGATTAATTTTTTAGTCGCAATCATGCACGAATCAACTCAGAGTGAACTTTCAAGACGTTTTGATCAAAATTTGAAATACAGGATTGAAAATCTTTCTTTTTTTAAGAAACAAAATTGCATTTTTTTGTTAAAATGTGTTTTTAATGTTTTAAACATATTTTAAACAATATTTAAAAAGCATATTTGAAAAAAAAAGCATTGCTTTGTTCTTTAAAAAATACATAATTCATATTGACATGACGTAATTCATTCTCAGATATTCATTTTAAATATAAATGTTTTAAACATACTGTGTTGGTTTAGTCTAAAGATATAAACAAACTAAGGTCTGCAACGCATGAACGTATCAAAATGTCACACTTTTTCAAGGAATAAATTAAACCGTTATTTGGCTATAAGTGCTCTTGATATCTCAAAGAACAAAAATGCACTGGGCACAAACGACCAATTTATTTAAACAGCAAACAAATTTGACAATTAAATTTTGCAAGCTTTTTGCATTTACATACACATAGCAAAATTATCTTTTTCCGTAAAGATAATAAATATAAAATTGCACTTGTCGTATCTGGATTCACGTTACTGTAAAAACTCTTGAAAACAATCGACTATTATTAATAAAGTTAATAAAAATTGACAAGTTACCGAATAGTCAACTTTTGAATGGTTAATGTTCCACACTTTTTTGTTAACTTATTTAGGCTTTGTGAGAATTAAAAGATATTTTATGGTATCAATGCTCAATAAGTTAACAAAAAAAATGGAATGTAATTAAAAGTACATAGAATGATCTGATATCTGAAAAGAAGCCCTTTTTGGAGTTCGCTCTAACTCGAAGGAGAAAATATTGCTTCCGCGGAGCCTTACTTGTTTATAATAGCGCTGAACTAAATCTTAAATACGGGCTAATGCTCCGGCGCGTCGCTTTTATGTGGAAAGCTACATTTAATATCTTATTAAAAAATTTTTTACATTCTGTAAACAATATGATTTGCGTTTACAATAAATAGCCTTCTGCCTCAATAAATGCATGCCATTAATACATTATTCAGGCAGAACAACAAGTCATTAAAAAAATAGTTACGAAATGGTTCTTAAAAGTCAGTTTTGAAAGGCACGATTCATCTTAATATACTGTTTTTAATCATTTTGACCTATTGTCCTACTTAAGTATTGACCGCTATTTTATACATTATTCATATATAAATTGAAATTTTCATTTTCGAAACATGAAACTTCAATTCCACATACATGTATCCCGATAAGAATACTTTATATTCTCCTTGTCTTTTCCTTTCTCTCTCTCTCTCTCTCTCTCTCTCTCTCTCTCTCTCTCAAACGGAAATGCTTTAAATTACAGCATAGAAGCAAAAACTTAAAAAAACATACACTATCAGCCAAAAGTTTAGAATCATCTATAAAATTTAGAAATATTCTAGTGAATACTGTTAAAAAATACGATTTACCTCTTACTTAATATTTTTTCTTAATTTAAAGTAAATAGAAATTATATTAAGCATAATTATAATCTTATAGACATATTTATTAGGTGTACAAAAAAGTTCTGAGCTTTAGATTTGATACAACCGAAATAACAATTTAAATTTTATATATCTTCCCGCCCTTTTGGGGTTTTAAAACAGTAACATTTAACCTCCTGAAATGCGATACGGTTTGGCGTTTGATGCACATAACCTCAAAAATCAGTAGTGTTCACGATGGCAATTACAAAAGAGCATATTCGATTTTCCATCCACTTCGCGTTTCATCTGAAGAAAAATGCTGCTGAAGCCACTGAAATGATTTGTGCTGCATATGGAGAGAACGCTGTAAGTCATGCAACATGCAAAAGGTGGTATCAAAAGTTTCGCCAAGGAGATTTCAGTCTTAAAGATGAATCGCGTGCTGGACGCCCTGAAAAGATTGAAACGGACGAATTGCAAGCACTGCTGGATATAAACTCTGCGCAAACTGAAAAGGAGCTTGCAGAACAGCTTGGCGTTACGCAGCAAGCCATTTCCGTACGATTACATACGATGGGAAAGGTTCAGAACGATGGGAAAAGCTCAGAACTTTTTTGTACACCTAATAATATAATAATATAATATTATTTAATATTAAATAATATTTTAAACATATTTCCAGAATATTAAACGTAAAATTTGAAAAATATTTTACTGAAATTATATAATATTAAATAATATTCTTGAAATATTAATGGATGGTTATATGTCCACTCTTGATAATATTACATGATTATTAAAAGTAACATTATTTACTTTTACTGTAATATTATATGAACATTAAAAAGTATCATAACAACATTTACTTTAATTTGTAAAACTGTTACATCGGTTCAATTTAAATATATGTTTAAAGACTGAAAATAATTTTGGTGTGGAGTTGTAAGACTGGATAGGTACGTAAAATAACATCGAAACGTTATTTAAACACAAGACGCAGCATATATTGATAAGACATTTAACTGGATTGTGAATTTAAACTGCACTTTAATAAAAAAATAATTAATATTAATAAATATTTTAATAATATTTTAGGGATGTTAAAGGAAATATACCAAAGATATTTATGTTAAGCGGACATACATCCATAGAATACTCTCATAATATAAAATATTATACAATGTTCTCATATATTATAATAATTTATTTTAATTTTTTAATATTTATACAATATTCTAAGAATATTTTGCGCCTATCGGTAATTAACACAGCATTGTTTAATTTCAAGAAAATACATGGTCATAAAGACCTTCCTTCCATAGCTTCCTTTCATAACTTAGCTATGGACTATTTTTTAAGATAGACATTCTAATAAGAAACATTTTGGAACATTTCTGTAACATTGTAGCAATGTTATAATGTTGAAATGTTCCAAAATGTTTCTTATTTACTGGGATAATGTGTGTAGAGCGTGTTTCATTTGGAGTTTACAACATTTGCAAGCCTTTTTTATTTATCTTTGTTTAATACTTGATCAACAACAAGAAGGTAATGATTCCAAGAACGTTACAAATGTCAAGTGGAATGCAATCATAAAAATCTCTCATCGAAAAAAATAAAAATATACATGTAGCTAAATTGTTTAAATTAAATAGTAAAAAGAACTGACCAAATAAGGATAATTATTTTTACAAAAAAAATATATTTTATTTTTAACTGGTGAATGGCGTTGAAACCGTAAAATAATTAAATCGCTCAAAATATAATAATTAAATCACTTAAGATGTAAACAATTCTTGTCTGAACAGACCTTGCTTGGGTCACAGTATAGGTCAGACGGCGCGTAAGTTTCCCTGGTATAAACGTATGCAACACTAATAGTCGACGTTTTAATATTACAACAGTAGTCATTTGAGTTTATATAAAAAGTGCCTGTCGTTAAAAAGTTTAAACGCATTTCTTATCTGCAACTCAAACGATACTGCAGCAATATTATAAATATCAGAATCAGGTATATTGATTAGCATAAATAAAAAAAATAATCACATAAGATACACATAACATTTTTCTAGATTGTCTGAGAACATAATAAAAACCATGGATAGCAAAGAAGCATATAGATCGTGGAATGATATTGATTTCGGCGAGGAGATCGTTATATCTGGTATTGCTGGCAGATTTCCTGGTTCAGATAACATGAATCATTTACGAGAAAATTTATTCAATAAAATTGATCTCGTTAAAGCAGATCATGGCCGATGGGAAAATGGTAAAAATTCAAATTCATAGTTATACTTTTACATTTATATATGATTGGTTGAGATAGAATATACCGCTTCTTCTGTATCAAATGTAATTACATACTTATTCGTTAAAGAAGTGTACTCTAAACTAAAATTCCATCTAAAAAGATATAAAGAAGGAACATAATATCTTTATGTGAAAACATCTATCTTTCATTAGAGTATCCAGACTTATCAACGCGTATGGGAATAATTAACAATTTGGAAAAATTTGATGCGGATTTCTTTGGATTATCTTTCAAGCAAGCACACGTACTTATGCCCGAAGGGAGAATGTTACTGGAACATTCTTATGAAGCAATTATCGATGCAAGAATTAATCCAAAGCAATTACGAGGAAAAAATACTACTGTGATCATAGGCACATCTTATATTGAAACACAAGAGAAATTTCTATATGAGAATTATCAGGTAAAAAAAATTATTGATACATATATACAAAATGAATAATAAGCATACAATTACGAGAAGAGTTGATTTGATAAACTCTTTTTTTTTCACTCATAAAAGTCATACAATTCCAATGAGAACAAAGATAATGATCATTTTTGAAGTTACTCAACTTAGAAAAAATTAATTTTATCATAGAATGTTATTTTCGATACTAAACGGATTATAGAAAATAAAAATATTTTATAGTAGATTACTAAATTTAGAATTCATATGCAAAAATTATAAACGCTAATGTTTTGTAAATAGTTAGACGACTTTCAAATCGTTGGATGCAGCAAATCTACAATGGCAAATGTGATTTCGTACTACTTGGATCTAAAAGGACCATCTTATACCGTCGATACAGCATGTAGTTCTAGTCTTTATGCCATGGCTCTTGGTTATCATTGTATTATGTCGGGAAAATGCGAAGACGCGATAATTGGAGCTGGAAATCTATGTTTGCATCCGATCATTAGTCTGCAATACGCTCGTCTTGGTATTTTTATAATTTATTAATTTTAATATTTTTACTTAAAACTTGTTAGTCTACTTACAAATAATAAGTTTTACGCTAGACATAAAATTTAATGGTTTGCACGTCTCTAATTTACAAAAAAAAAATAAATTTTAACGAGTTGCGTAATATTGATAAAACATTTGTAATAAGATATTTTTCAAAACAGAATATTACTTTATATACAAGTATATAGAGAATAAAATTATTAATATTTAATTATTTAATTTTTTAAATATAAATTAATTTAATAATGTGAGTGCAAAATATATATATAAAAAATGCGAAATATATTAAAAAATGTATACTTATATTCATATGCATACTTATATCCATATATATAATATATTACATGATTTTATATTATATGTAGGTGTTTTATCACCTGAGGGCTATTGCAGACCTTTCGATTCCAATGGAAACGGTTATTCGCGTAGCGAAGCAGTGGCGATAGTATATCTTCAAAAGGCAAAAAATGCAAAGAGAATTTATGCTATATGTCCGCATATAAAATTAAACAGCGACGGTTACAAAGAAGAAGGAATAACATATCCATCTTTGCTAATGCAAAGTATTTTACTAAAGGAATGTTACAATGAATGCGGAATACTGACATCTTGCTTGGATTACATTGAAACACACGGTACGGGTACCAAAGTTGGCGATCCACAGGAAGTCACTGCTATCTGTAACAGTTTGTGTAAAAATAGAGAAACTCCATTAATGATCGGCTCCGTAAAATCCAATCTTGGTCATGGTGAACCTGCAAGTGGTTTTATTCAAATCGCTAAGGTAAAAGTGACTGCTATTTTTATTTATTACTATAGAATTTGCTTTTATTTTACGCACAGTGATTTTTCAATCATATACACATATACGTATATGAATAAACAAAAGACTTATTTTTTTGTAAAAATTATTCGATAAATCACAATATTGGCTGCGTTTCACTTAACGTTCACATCGCTCGTGGAATTCTTGTTTACCGAATATTAAACAAGGACAAATGATGCTCGCGTTGCGATTCGACATCGATTCTATTATCAATTCTGATTAGAATGGTAGCACATTTATACTGCATGACTAAATATAATAGTCATTGACTTAATAACTATTAATAGTCATTAAGTCATATATTATCGTTACATTGATTTCAATGATAGTTGAATTTAATAAATGATTTTCTCAATATCATTTAATAAATCTTTGTATATACAACGGCTGCGTTTCACTTAACGCTCGCAACGCTCGCATCGTTTGTCCTTTTTTAAATCAAACTTTATTTAACTCAGAACTAATGACAACAAAATGTGTTAAGATCAACATTGTGTTTTCGTATGTGTATACCCAGCAAATGAGAATGGATTAAAATGGATTGAAATTTTTTTCTATCGAGAAATGTGTATTTTAAATAATACTTTTTTTTGGATTTAATTGAATTTAATTGAATTCAATTAGATTCAATTGAATGCAATTGGATTAAAAAACTGCATTTTCTATTAAAAATTTTGCATTGAACAGTATTTACAATGCACAGAAAAAGCTAATATTTTTAGATTGAAAAGCATAGAGATATGCTCCATGCAATTCCTATAAATGAATAAAAACGCATTCAGAATTGGAAAGCATTCATTTTAACATTCGTGAATCAATATTTCTGAAAAACTGAATTCATTTTAATTCTTTTCAATCCATTCTCGTTTGCTGGTTATTTTACGTTTACTATACATATATAAGTGCAAATAGTTAAATAATAAATATACGCTCTCTTCATCACGAAACAAAATGTTCATTAGTCGTATACGAGAATGTATACGTTCGATAAGTCTGATAAATTTTTATAAAATGGTGTAACAATCCACTTAATGACGTGACTTAATTTCTCGCTCGCTTTAAACAACTATCAAACGTGAACAACGCATCAATTCTGATTGAAATTTGACCTGAAAAAGTTTGAAGAATGATACTTTCCAGGTGTCACGTCAACAAGATTTACTCATAAAGATTTACCAGACTTATCAAATGATCAACGTAGTATCACATATAAGTTTTATATAATATTTTAATATTTTCAAAAATTTTCTACACTTTTATCAATTTTTTACATTTTTCTACGGTATTAAAAATGTTATTTTTCTCTTTTATATATGTACTTCAAGAAACACTGTGGAATTTATTTTTTTATAAAATATAATGATCATTTTTACATCCTTCTTTATATTATAAAATTAATTTATTTCTTGAAGACAGTAATAGCGTTCGAAACCGGTTTTGTTCCACCAAACATCAATTATACATCACCTCGAGATGATATAAATGCCTTAAAAAATGGAAGAATCTGTGTCGTCCAAGAACCAATGCCAATTACAAACGGTTATATAGGAATAAATTCTTTTGGTTTTGGAGGAGCCAACGCTCATATGATATTAAAGTGGAATCGTAAACAGAAAGTTAATAATGGAGCACCGAATGATGACTTACCTAGACTTGTAATATTATCTGGACGCACTGAAGAATCAGTGAAGTTGTTTTTAAACGATGTTAGTATACATTTAAAAAGCACATTTGAGAGCTTCAAATATTAAAGACATTATATCGTATAATTTTTATTTCAAGAAATTTATCGTTATAGATTGCTAATCGTCCAATAGATGTAGAATACATCCGTTTATTACATGACATCTATGCAGACAATCTAGACGGTCACTCATGGAGAGGATACACAATACTGAATTCTATCCAACAAGATTCAATAAAGGAAATTCAAAAATGTAATAACATGAAAAGACCCGTCTGCTTCGTATTTTCAGCTTTAGGTTCGCAATGGCCAGGAATGGGTATATATTTAATATTCTATAACTTGTTTATAAGGGAATTTAAATAAAATAATAAAATTTTTTAATTAAAATTTTATCAGGTCAAAGCTTATTAAAATTTCACGTTTTTGCAAAAACAATAAGAAAATGCGACAATATTTTAAAACCGTATAATATAAATGTCAAGTACATTTTGACAAATACAGAAATATGCGAAAACGCATTAAATGCGTTTCTTGGAATCATTGTTATTCAGGTATAGTATTATATTTATACAGAAGTATACGTTAATATCAATTATATTATATTTATCAGTGAAAAATATACCTACGATAAATATCTTTTTGTCGTTAATAGATATTTTATTACATTTTATTATTTTCATATTATTTTTTAGTAAAAAATTTGTTAAATATGGTATTCTGTTATAAGTATTTGGAATATATTTGTAGGTTGGTTTAGTAGATCTCCTAACATCTTTAGGAATTAATCCGGATTACATGATTAGTCATTCTGGCGGTGAACTCGGTTGCGCGTACGCAGATGGATGTCTCACCATTGAACAAACTATATTATCAGCATACTTTATTGGTTTGGCATGTGCCGAAGAAAAAATAATTCGTAGCTCAATGGCGGTTGTTAGTATTGGTTACGATTATCTTAAAAACATATGCCCAACGGACATTCAAATAGTATGCCGCAATAGTGAGAACAATTGCGTTGTGAGTGGACCTATAGAATCCGTACAAGAATTAATGAAAAAATTACAGGTAAATTTGAAGATAGAACTTATATTTTCTAAATGGATGGAAAAATTTACTTAATAGTTAAAATATCGTTAAAGTTCAAAATACAATTTGCTACAACTGCATGTGTTGCATTTTTGTATCAGGTGAATAACATTTATGTGAAGGAGATCTATTGCAACATACCGTATCATAGTTCGTATCTCGCATCCGCGAAAACTCAACTTTTGCTTAATTTAAACAAAATAATACCCTGGCCGAAGAAACGAAGTCCAAAGTGGATCAGCACTTCCGTACCTCGTACCGAATGGGTTAATTCAGCATCAAAATTATCATCGGCAAATTATCATACCCGTAGTATATTAAACACCGTTCTCTTTGAACAAACATTGGATTTAATTCCAAATAACGCTATTACTATCGAACTCACACCATGCGGCGTTCTGCAGAACATATTGAAAAAATCTTTGCATCCAGAAGTGACAAACATTGTATTGACTCAACGCATTGAACAAAATAACAATGTAATTTTTCAAGAAATTGGAAAACTCTACAACTCTGGACTACAGCCACAAGTTGCAAATTTGTATCCGCCAGTGGAATATCCAGTTAGCAGAGGAACTGCTATGATCTCTCCATCGATCAGGTATAAGAAATTGCCGTAATTGTAATCTAGAGATTGTTCATATAAGATAAATAGATATATTATACATACAACATTGTTCAGAATTTTGGGAACGCTTGTAATTTTTTAAAAATGCATTTAAGAAAAAAAGGTAGAACTTCAAAAGGACCAGCCTCTTTCATATGGTAAAAAAAAATCGATAACATTTTGTTGCGTTCTTTGAAAGTTAAATGTGGGGAGAATGTGTCCCCAAAACTGCAATTAAAAAATTTGTAATCTTTAAAAATTCAGAATTATATATATA
>NW_017305506.1:71051-76675 GCF_001594115.1 Trachymyrmex septentrionalis
CAGAATTATATATATATATATATATATAATTATATAATAAATAAAACATATATTACTCTTTAATATCACATCAATAGATGGGATCATTCCGAAGATTGGTTTATACCAAAGTATAAAACACAAAAGTCCATAAAATGTAAAGAAAGATATGTCGAAATTTTACTCAACAATGAGGATTATGATTATATGAGCGGTCATGTTATTGATGGAAGCAATTTGTTACCCGCGACAGGTTATCTTGCACTTGTTTGGCAAACTGTCGGCATGATAAAAGGGCAAATGTACAAAACACTATCGATAGTTTTCCGAGATGTAAACTTTATTCGTGCTATTTATTTGTCGAAAAATTGTGCTGTAAATTTGAAAATTACGATACAAAAAGGTATTAAAAAGGTAACTTTAAAGTAGCATAATCATAAAAAAATGCGTATAAACGAATACATAAAAATATTACAGATGGAAAGTTTGAAATAACCGAAGGAGATAGCGTTATTGTGACAGGTACAGTGTACGAGACTTTGAATCCAGAACAAGAAATGATTCCGACAAATTTATTACTGGAAAATAATGATGAAGAAGAACTCATGACTGCACGTGACATCTACAAGGAATTGAAATTGCGTGGATATCAGTACAGCGATTGGTTTTGTGGATTGAAGAGTGCATCTATATCGGGCAAAAAAGGACACATCATATGGAGAAATAATTGGGTAACATTCATGGATTCTATGTTACAGATGACACTTATCGGATATGATACTAGGGATCTGTATATTCCTACGAGTATTCAAAAAATAGTGATCAATCCAATGCTTCACACTTGGAAGTTACAGAACATCACGGATGGTGGAGAAGTTATAACAGACAACATTGATAAACGTAATTGTTCGCCAATTACTGAGAGTTATTTGTTCCATATATATAAATATTGTATAAAAAATGTTTGACATATTATTATGTATTATTATAGCATTACCGATACAAATTTATAAAGAGATAGACACGATCAAAGCTGGTGGAATAGAGATACGAGGTCTTAAAACCACTCAAATCAATCGTCGGAATTTAGCCCAAGATACTGTTCTTGAGGAATATACATTTGTAGCTCATTGTGATCGCACTAAGATTTCTTTAAACGAAGCAATTCGGATATCAGCACAACTCGCTCTGGAAGATCATCAAATTATTAATGTGAAAGTTGTGGAGCTACTGAAAGATGAAGATGATGTTGCATTAAAATATCTCTCATCTTCGTTGTTGCTTGAGGCATTTAATGATATGCCGTTAATACAAACGAGTATCACTCTATTAACATCACCGAATCGTTTTAGTCCAGATTTATTGCAAAATTTTTCAATCACAGATTCTGAAAAACCATCTTTAGATGACAAAGCTTTAATTGTTGCTGGATTCAACCTTTTGACCAAACAACACGAATCGTTAAAACGACTATTGCCATTTTTGAGAGAAGGTGGTTACCTGTTAACGCGTGAAAAATGTGACGTAATTGACTATACAAAACATTTACAACAATACGAATTAAATGTTATTCTTGAAAAGTGCACTAATGAAGAAATGATTGTACTTCTAAAAAAGAAAATTTTGATAGAAAAAAGGATTGTTATACACATAAGTAATGATAATTTTAATTGGCTGGAAAATCTAAAACCGTTGATAAACGATGAGAACAAGCTCAATGAGAATAATAGAATCATAATTGTTGGAGAGAGAGATTTTGAATGCGGTTTATTGGGTTTTATTAATTGCTTGAGAAAAGAGCCAGGCGGAGAATTTGTTAGAGGTGTGCTCGTTCAAGATAAGGAAGCCCCTAAATTCTGTATTCAAGATCCCTTCTATCTACAGCAATTGCAGAAAGATATGACTATTAATGTATTGCGATCTAATAAAACTTGGGGATCGTACAGACATTTAAAATTACCACAACCCGAAGCCAGACCGGTACCTACCGCTCATGTCCGTCAATCGGTACGTATAAATCTTTTTAAAACATATTATTTGTTATCATTATACAATAATATTATGTATCTCGTCTTTTTAATACTTTCACGCTGTTTCTATTTGTACATTTTATATGTGACACATTACAATATGAAAAATTTTCTATAGGTTTGTGGTGATTTAAGTACACTTTATTGGGTAGAGAATAATAGATCAGTTGAGTTTCATCATGAGGATTTAGTAAATGTCGTTTATTCATCTCTAAATTTTAAAGATGTATTGCTTACGACTGGTAAAATAATATTTACTCAAACGCTTTTGAAAGGACGGTTGGATCAATATTTTCCTATTGGAATGGAATACGTGGGATGGGATGCTAACAAGCAACGTGTAATGGGAATTCGTGAGACTGAGTAAATAATACTTTATAAAATAAGTATGTTGTGTAATATCATAAAATTGAAACTGAATTAAATTAATTAATTATTCTTTTTAGTTGTATAGCAAACGTTGTCGTGAAAGATAAAGATCTGTGTTGGAAAATACCCGACACGTGGACATTCGAAGAAGCAGCGACAGTCCCGGTGATTTACAGTACGGTTTACTTAGCCTTATACATTTACGGAAAAATGAAAAAAGGCGATAAAATACTTATACATTCTGGTTCTGGAGGCGTTGGACAAGCAGCTATTCATCTCGCTCTCAAAGAAGGATGCGAAGTGTTTACTACCGTGGGCACGAATGATAAACGGAATTTTATTAGAAAATTATTTCCGACTATTTTGGATAAACATATCGGAAATTCTCGAGATACTAGTTTTGAACAAATGATAATGCAGCAGACGAAAGGTCGCGGAGTCGACATTGTGTTAAATTCATTAGCGGAAGAAAAATTAATCGCTTCCGTTCGGTGTTTAGCTCAAAACGGACGATTCTTAGAAATTGGCAAATTTGATCTTATTTCTAATAATCCCTTAGATATGTCTGTGTTCCAAAAAGGTATCAGTTTTCATGGAATTATATTGGAGAATTCATTCACTGATGATCGCAAGTATAAGTCGCTATTGTGCAAAATGGTAACTGATGGTCTTGAAAATGGAACAATCAAACCAATTCAAGTAAAAATTTTTCCAAAAACAGACGTTGGAGAAGCTTTTAGGTATATGGCGAGTGGAAAACATATAGGAAAGGTATGCCTGTACTAATTAATAGTAGCAGATAGAGTTATTTACAAATAATAGTTTCGTCTAAACTTTTATCACGCATAATATGCATTCTTAGTGTAATTTTTTTATAGATAATTATAAATATCCATGAAAAGAATAAACCTTTAGATAAGCACATTCTAGCGTACCGTCGCTATTATTGTCTCAGAGATAGAAGTTACATTATACTAGGAGGTCTGGGTGGATTTGGGTTAGAGTTAGCCGACTGGCTTATACTTCGTGGTGCCAGAAATGTTATTTTAATTTCACGAACTGGAATAAAAAACGGTTACCAGCGCATGAAAATTCGGCTGTGGAAATCATATGGTGTAAAAGTTTTGATCACCAAAAATATCGATATTTCTGACACCAAAGACTGCGAATGTCTCTTGCGAAATGTGGAAAAAGAAGCACCGGTGGATGCAATATTCAATCTCGGATTGGTACTGAAGGACAACTTATTGAAGAATCAAACCGCAGAGACTTTCGCGGAACCCTTCTTGTCAAAGGCTCGAGCAACTCAAACATTGGACAAACTTTCTAGAAAAATCTGTCTTAATTTACGTCATTTCATAGTGTTCTCTTCCGTTTTCTGCGGCAGAGGAAACGCTGGGCAGACTAATTATGGCATGGCCAACTCCATCATGGAGAGAATTTGCGAAAAGAGGGTGAAGGAAGGATTACCTGGATTAGCGATTCAATGGGGGGCTGTAAATGAAGTAGGTTTTGTCGCTGATATGCAGGAGAACAATAAAGAATTAATCATTGGTGGCACTCTACAACAAAAGATTTCCTGTTGTCTTGACGAACTCGATAAGTTTTTACTTCAAAGCCGACCAATTGTGAGCAGCATGGTTGTAGCTGAAAAGAAAACAAGATCTTCTGGATTTAGCAATTTGATAGAAACTGTCGCTAATATTTTAGGTAGATGTCTAGATTCCTATGCATATATTTTTTATAAAACCAATTTATGAATGATGGGACAGTACAAAATAATCAATAATAATCAATAATAATCTATTTTATACTACAGACATAAGTGACATAAAAGTTGTAAGTCCAAATTCATCTTTGGCCGAACTTGGAATGGACTCTATGATGGCCGTGGAAATCAAACAAACTCTGGAACGAGAATTTAATATTCTTTTCACAATACAAGAGATACGAAATCTTACTTTTGTAAAACTCATTGAAACATCCACAAAAATCAGTGATAATAATATGTATAATAGAAAAGAACTCGACACAGAGAAGCCACAATGGTTAGCACATATAGTTCTTGCTGTAAAGGATGAAGACTTTATTTCACAAACTTATTCCACTCTCTCGACTAAAGGACAGGGAACTACAACTGAAGTATTTTTTATACCAGGTGTTGACGGATGTGGAACTACATTTAATCATTTAGCACCAAATATTTTATTTTCAGCAACATCCTTTCATTATAACACAAGCAATATTAATCCTACTACAAACATTATATCAGAGAAAACTGATCATCTCATAAAGGTACCAGTGAATTGTATCAGTAATTTGTGTTATATTGACGCGAATATATTGTTCTTATTTGTTCATAAAGTTCACATTGAAAACTTTCATGTATTTACAGTACATAATACCAAAGCTGAGAAATGGGAAAGATTTTGTAATGGTAGGATACTCCTTCGGATGTATTATCGCAATTGAGTTAACAAGAAGATTGGAAGCTATGAATTTTAAAGGCCGACTGATTCTCATCGATGGCGGTCCTGAACTAATACGAACGATGTGCAATTATATACCAAATTCTGAATTAGACCTTCAGATTTACGTTCTAACTCATATTATTGAAATTTATTCACCAGGAAGTAGTAAAAAGGTATAATTTTCATCTTAAACTAATATTAAATTAATTTATGGTACATAATATTCTGTTTTTTATGTGAATTGCTATCAATTTTTTGTTCTTTCCTTTGGTCTTGTATATAAAACGAAATGGATAATTTGATAGATTCTAATGGAATTGAAGAACTGTGATACTTGGAACGAAAGATATAATATTTTTGCCAAACAGTTCTTAGTTGTAAATGCACCACTTTCACTTACAAATTTAAAGACGCTGTGTACAACAATTTATAAACATTTATCGGCTGTCCAAGAATATGATCCTTCTACTTTGACACCTATTAAGTCTTCCATAATTTTGCTAAAACCTACACAGCCGTTGAACTTACTACCGATTGAAGAAGATTATGGTTTGTACAAGGTATTTGAAAACATTAATCCATATTGAATAAGTCAAATTATCAAAATTTTTGATTAATGAAGTACGCAATTATTTAAGGTTACTCAAAACGTAGTGAAGGTACATTACGTTGAAGGTAATCACATGACGATCTTGAGAAACAAAAAAGTATTAGCTGCAATTAACAGAAAGCCACCATTTATAATGTAATGTTTTAATTTTTATACTATATATAT
>NW_017305506.1:77170-83597 GCF_001594115.1 Trachymyrmex septentrionalis
TCTTTGATACATAGGATAACTAGAATATTAATTAAAAATCATATAACTAAAATCAAATAATTTATAAAGTATAATTAATAGTCCCACCAGAACTTTTATCAAAACCGAACCAAAACACTCGGCAACAATTTCAACCAAAACCAAAATTAAAAAATAAAAATTCTATAAAAGTCATATGTATAGATACACTCATATACATTTTCTTTATAAATATTATAATTTACTCAAACAATAATTAAATTTTGGCAGAAATTGAAAATCGAAATTTTAATTATGTGTCAATTTTGATCACACAAAGAATATATACTTCATCTTCATAAACATCATAACTTAATTATTGAAATAATAATTACACATATTAAAATTAATATTTATAAAGAAAAACTATATGGTTTCAAATCGAAACTGACACGTAATAAGTGTTCATTTTCAGTTTCGACTGGAGTCTAATAATTAATAAATAAAATAAGGTTAGAGCTATCTATCGCTTCTCTAAAGTTTAATTTATCAAGATTATGATGTGATCTAATTATCGCATTAAATATTGTGGAGACTTACAATCGTGTTGACATTGTGCTGTGAAATAATAGAGCTTCTTTTCGTGTTTAAATAAATATATCAGAACAACACAAACGTCTTAGTTATTACGGTTATAACCTCAAATTTTACAGTACTATTTACAGAGGTTATTATTACCGACAGAACCAAGTTGAATTAAGTGGGATTCGAGTCTTTGCTAAATCAGTTTAAATCTTCGCTAAACTCTGGTTTAAATCTCCACTAAACTTTAAAACAGAGTTGTGCCATAGATTTCAAGATTACGTCTACACAGATTATTTACGTGAAATCTACGTGATGTTTATATGGACTTTTTGTTATGTAGACAATGTAAACTATGAAAATCTATAGTGTACGTTATACAAACTATAGATTTTCCGTACTCGCAGTGAACAACGGATCCCATGTAGACAATTATAAATTATATCACCATATACAATATAAAAGAATTAAATTATAAAATAGTCTCTATGAAATGTCCAAAATACATCTAGGAATAGGCTAAAGATACTGCGGCATTTTCAGAATATTTCTGTGAAATATTTTGAACATTTCAGCTGTGTAGGCACAACACACACATATTTCTAATAAACATAAACTGTATATGAGCACCGACGAGATACTATTAAAGATCGATTCTTACGGGGTTGGCGTCCTTGTGAATATTGAAGTAATTAAGAGTTAAAAACTGAAAATATTGTACTAATTTTATGATTTATTAGTTTAGTGGATATATTTATGCATTTAGAACTCAATAATACTCGATTTTTTTTTAAATTGTGATTTCAGTCATCTAGTTCTATCATCAAAGTTTGATTATCAACAGAGATGATAACTGCAGAGAAAAAATTGTAATTTTTCTGCAATATATAGAATATTATAGCTTTAAAAGTATGCATATTTATTTATGGAACATTTATGTAATAAAAAATCATAAATTTAATAATGTATGAATCAAATATTTATGTTGATAATAGTATATTAATATCAATTGTCGATAATGTCAGCGTTCTTCAATTATTCCCGGGCCTCCATTAATAGTCACGAAAATTGCCCGACAATTGATAAAAATTTACAATTATTTACATAAATATTTTGACAATACATTATTCGTAATTTTTTATTATATAAATGCTTCTATTATATAAATTTATTATATAAATAAGTACACACTTTTATATCTTGCTTTAATATCTTATGTATTGTCGAAAAATTACAATTTTTTCTTTGCAGTTATCATTTCTATTGATAATCAAACTCGGATGATAACATTAAAATCACAGTTTTTAATAAAAATCGAGTATTTTAAACGTATATACATGTCTAAAAAACTAATAAATCATGAAATTAGTGCCATACTATTAATTTCTTACTCTTAATCCTTTAAATTTTAACAGGCACGCAAATTTCCACAGTCGCCGTCTTAATAGCACAGTGTGTGTTAATAGTATTCAATAGTATCTCGTCGGTGGCTCCAAGAATACGACTGACGTCGGTGAGCGTCAGAATGTATCGCATGAATGTAAGTATATTCCCTTTCCCTTGTATATAAGAGTATTATTCTTATTTTATGTTAATTATTGAGATGAACAGAACAAGATAGACACTCGGAGCGTACGCTTTGTAGCAGAATAGCCAGCAAAGGGGAAACGTAGACGGACTTCGTCAGAATTGTCAGAATGGAAGACAAGCCGGCTCTGTGAATCAAATGCCGATGACGATCTCGGAACAATTCAGGCAGTCATGGCTGACAGCGATAATTGGGTCCATCATGTTTGCTACTGGAATGTGTCTACTATTTTGGAATGAGGTTTGCGAGTGGCACTTTCTTATCATATGAGACCAACTCGTTTAAGAAAGGAAAGAAAGACATTTAAAAAATTCAATGTTGTCATGATTAAATTGGAATAGATAAACATTTTTTATAACAAGAGATCCTAATTCAATTATAATTTCTGAAATTAATTCATTTAAATGAATATATATAATAGTTTAATATCTTAACATTAAAACCGTAGGCGCTTCATATTTAAAATAATGTATCTAACATAAACAGTCTTATTTCCAATCTTATTTTTTTTTTCGCGTCTTTTCAGGGAAGAGCCGTAAAAGTAGCGCATTCCTTGGATGAGGCTTTACACAATGTTATTGTGCTTCCTAATTCAATGATACTATCATCTGAATATGAAGGCCGCTTGATACATCTATCAGGTCCCTTACTAGTCTCCGAACCATTAACAGAACCAGATTATGGAATTATCATATCAAGTGTGAAACTGAAGAGGAGGGTTCAGATGTACCAATGGGTTGAAATTGAGGAAGAACCAAGGTAGAAGATATTTGTTCTTGATCATTTTGATCAAAAATAAAACTTTAATTGAAAATTGCTCTTCAATCCATGCTAACTAGCATAAAAACTCTGTTGCACCGCAGTATACATATAACAAATATATTAAATCTTTGTTTTTAGTTTTGGCGAAATAACAGAGGGCGAGAAACACTATTATTACACGACAGAATGGAAGGACAAACTCGTAGATTCGGATCACTTTTACATTCGTACAGGCCATCACAATCCCAAGGAAATACCAATCAAGAGCCAGGTGCAGATTGCAGACGAAGTGAAGATTGGCGCTTATACGCTTGGCATGGAATTGAAGAAAAAATTCAACGATTTTGTAGAGATCACCAGTGATGAGAGACCAGAGCGAAAGAACATTAAAATGCACTCTGGACTGTATTATCACAGTGCAGATTTGTGGAATCCTCAAGTATGTCACTGCAAGAAATTTCTTTTTCTCTTAAAGGGGGAATATATAATATTTAAGAATATTTTGAATTTAGAATTCCATTTTTGGAATTAAGAATGAAGATTAACAATAAATGATTACAAAGTTCAAGACGAAATTTCCAAAAATTTTTTTCAGAAAAAAGATTGTTCCATTCTATCAAATTCATAGAAAACTGTTGGAATTTCTCTGTGGTCAGACATTCACCATTCAATTTGTATTGTACTTAAAAACTTTTATTTTTATTTCTTTCTTATTTATCTCTAATAGAGCTATTTCTAATATGGCTTGCTTTGTTTATAGGTGGGAGACATCAGAATACAATTTTCCTACGCGGGAAAAAATGACAATGTTTACTCGGTAATTGGCTTGTTGGAAAAAGATACCATTAAACCATATTACACATCTCATGGTGAAGAAATTTTGCTTCAACGGAAGCATAAAATGTCGGTGGATCAGATGTTCCATTTGGAACATGTACATAATTATTGGCGAACCTGGACCATCAGGTAATTTCTAGATAAAAACAAATATTTTAAATAAAAATAAATGTAAATACTTGTCATTGATAAAATTCAAAGAGCTGAATTAAATATAATTTTTAGTTACACTTGGTATTATTATCAAAGAGAATATATATATATGAAATATATATCGTAAAATATTAATAGTTAAATGACATTTAAAAAATATAATTATAATAAATTCAGCAAATAGGGAATTAGCGCTGTAATACGTGCGCAATCAATTTCAATATTATTGAATTGTATGTATTCTAATTTAATTATTATTGCTAAATTAAGCTACGGTACTCGCATGATTTTTCTTATAGCTTAATTTTATATATCTCAACGCTTACGTTTCCACATGGAATTATCTGTACGTACTGAGGATGGCTAAAAAGTTAGCTGAAACATGTTTATAAATCAATAATTAAATTAGAATACAATTCAATAATTTCGAAATTGATTGCGCATGTATCACAGCGCTAATTCCTCTAGTTGCCGAATTTATTATAATTATATTTTTTTATATCAGGGAATTTAGATTATCATTCGTTTAAATGACATTATTTTTATTGCAGAGGGCTCGGATGGTTAGTTTTGTTTGTGGCAGCAACTTGTTTAGCAAATATATTAAAAACAATTATACTAAACTCAACGTTCCTTTGCGGTATAATTGCAGTCGAATCTCTGACTATGTCAGTCTCTATGTCTATCAGTTTATTGGTGATTGGTTTTGCTTGGGTGTGGTATCGACCAGTCATTGGTCTCTGTTTAGCACTAGCCTCCGTTTTGCCATTTATTTATTCGACACTGACATCAGGATCTTCATCTCAGCAACGTGATAATTATAGGAGGTTGTAGATTATTAATTCGCTTTAAAAGCAATTTATCTTAAGATGCATTAAATTATTAATTTAATCAATACACACATACATTTATTTGATTTTCCTTTTCTCTATTTTCTTTCTCTTGTGTGTGTATGTATGTGTGTGTTTGTGTGTGTGTGTGTGTGTGTGTGTGTGTGTGTGTTTTTAATAATAGGCAAGAAATATTTAAAATAAGTAAATGAGAGAATATTATTTAAAATGAAAAAAATATTTATACTTTTTAATATGTGTGTATTAAAACTGTAGGAGCATAAAATTATTTATTAAGTGTATTTCTCCTGTACAAAGCTAGTTATTCATTAAAATATTTTATGTTTTAAATAATGTTCATAAAATATCACAATATCAGTACTGTCAATAATTGATTCTTTCTGAAAATGCGAATGTCTCATTGAACTTTTATAAGAAGCTCTATTGTTGAATGATAAGGTAAAGAATATGAATATACACATCCATTATTCCACGCGTTCATAGATTCATTACCATCATTATTAAAATAAGAAGTAATTTGACACTTACAGATACGATAAACAGTAGTTGCATGAGTTGTAACTAAATATTGGCTAGATTCAGCAGAAAGAGCAGCTTTGCATCTTTCTTTAATGTGAATAGATGCAGGACTAAGAGCAAAAACGATCATAAAGACTTTCACAACAGATACATAGCTTTTTTTGCTGAACATAGTCATTATGTTGTAACGCTTGGTGCAGATGTCTAGTCAAGTGTCCTCCTTTTCTCGAGTTGGTCCATTGCATTTATTACAGTTTAATTAAGCACAATTCCGCGTATGTTGATCATCTGAATGCTACGATTGCACGAAGATTGACTGCCGGAATCGAATGCGACGCGTAAAAAAAAAAAAATAATCATGGTGTAAAAAGCAACTTTTTATACCATAAGGATAACGTGACTTTAGCGTTCATCGTTTCTGGACTCACATTGTTGCAAAAACTCCCTGTTATTAAATATAACTTAAATATAATCTAAACAATCTTTAAAGAAACAATTCTCATTTATACGTCTCAATGAAATTATACGATTTTATTATAATTTCCAATCACACATCAATTTCACTTTTTAATTGTTGCATCTGTGATAATTTTTTAAAATTAATTATCGCTTAAATCAAAGAGAAACCTGAGAGAGGCCCAAACCGCAAAATGTTGCCACGCACTACTACCCTCTGGTAAAGTGGGTGTAAACTACATAGCAACGTCCACTTTTCTTAGGGTACATTATCCACTTTTCAAGGTTGGAGACGAGATACTATTAAAGACCGTCAACCCTGAGCAAATTTCGGCGGTATAAAAAGGGCCTCAAGAGCCCTCCAAGAGGAGGTAATTGAAGAATACTGACATTATCGAGAATTAATATAAATTTACTATTATTAACGTAAATATTTGGTTCATACATTATTAAATTTATGATTTTTTATTACATAATGTTCTATAAATAAATATGTATACTTGTAAAGCTCTAATATTCTATATATTGCAGAAAAATTACAATTTTTTTTTGCAGTCTTTGATTATCATCTCTGTTGATAATCAAACTTTGATGATAGCAATGATATCACAATTTTAAAGAAAAATCGAGCATTATTGAGTTCTAAATGCGTAAATACGTCCACTAAACTAATAAATCATAAAATTAGTACAATATTTCCAGTTTTTAACTCTTAATACTA
>NW_017305506.1:83697-84743 GCF_001594115.1 Trachymyrmex septentrionalis
CACTAAACTAACAAATCATAAAATTAGTACAATATTTCCAGTTTTTAACTCTTAATACTACTTAATATTACTTCAATATTCACAAGGACGCCAACTTTACTCTCGTGAGGGTATCGGTCTTTAATAGCATCTTGTCAGTGATAATATCAAATTTATATCAATTGTCGATAATGTCAGGGTTCTTCAAGTACTTCCGGGCCCTTTGGACCCTTTTTATATCACCGAAAATTTGCCCAGGGTTGACGGTCTTTAATAGTATCAGTGCTCCGGTGTGACTCACCTTTTCTCGCGCGCGCGGATGTCGCCTGACCGACCTGACATTAGTCGAAGATGGCGGTGAATGGCGGCGTACGTCTCTTGCTCGTAGGAGTTTTGTGTACTTTTCTCTTGAAACTGTGCAATGGCGCGGCGACGGACATCAAATTGGACGCCAAGGCTCAGCTGTTGCACCGGCTCGACAGTCTCAATCTCCTGCTCTACACGTTCCTATTGATTTTAACCGTTTTAACAATATGGATGTTCAAGCACCGCCGCTTGAGGTTCCTCCATGAAACTGGTCTGGCTGTCATCTACGGTGAGAGTCGTCTGCTATCAACAATTTTCAGCTCTTTCTTTTTCTTGTCAATACACGAATGTAAATATGACATGAGCAAATTGCACAAGTATGCATCATCAAGGACACGTGTCACGTTCTTTCATTGTACCTTCGTCTATTTATGGAACAACAACTTGCAAATTTTACACATTTATCTAACTTATATATTTGTGTTATGAAATCCCTGTCTCAATTTTCAATTTTTTTCGTTAGAATTATTTTTCCTTTTATATGTATAAATTAACTGTGAAAAATAATTATTATTTTCCGACTTTTTTGCAAAATAATCAAAATGACAGTTTAGTTATAAAAGTCGATGATTATAATATTATTGATAATCTAATGATATGATCTAATCATAGAAAAGCATTTTATGTAATTAACATTTGTAAAGTTTTTATAAAATAATTATGAAATAATAAGTTTCTTAGAATATCTTTTATATATATAT
>NW_017305506.1:84843-102396 GCF_001594115.1 Trachymyrmex septentrionalis
AACAATGAATAAAATTCAAACTTTCTTATTTTTCAAGACTTTTATAATAAAGATTTGTGAATTATTTCATAGCTCATATTATTCTTATTTTGGAATCTGAAATGAAATTAAGTACGTCGTTAAAACACATTCTTAAATATAATTTTAATTGTCACTGCTGATAACATGTTAGATAATTCTGTTTATTTGGGATAAAACTGCAAAATAATTGTATTTATTTAGAATAAAATTGCTTGTTATAGGCTTAATCATAGGAGCGATAATACGTTATGGTTTCACAACGAGCAGCACTATTCTGCATATGCCGGTGGTTCCAGATAATTCGAGCAAATATAATCAGTCTGTACCACCGGACACGCTATGGTTACGTTTCCCGGAAGACAAGGGTGGCGGTGTCGTGAAGAACAAAACATTTGCGTATTCGTTTCGTGGCGAAATTTACAAGGAAGATAATGAAATCGATTTGAAGGTGACTGAGTCTTTCGTGAGATGATAAGTTACAATACATCATTTATCTAAAGAAAATTTTCAGTAAACAAATTGATAGCTAATTGTTGTTATCTTGACATCAAACTTACTCAGAATTGATAACAAATCCAGTGCCAACACTAAGTTTATGTTTTATTAGCAAAACTGATATACCAAACAGTAAATTGGCAGCAAAAGCTAGCAAATCTTTAGGTGGTTTTGTTTTTGGTCGATTCTCGCTATGAGCTTATCATCAAGCTTTGCAGTTTCATCAAATTGTTCTCATGTTATGTCAACAGTTTTTGTTGTATATCTGCCATCAATTTGCTGACATTGAATACAACAGAATTTTATGCCAAATTTGATGCCTTTTTGTCGATAAAATTTGAAGCAAGCCTCTGATAAAATTTATTTTCTATAGACTTAGCTAATTGGATTGTTTATTGATTTTTAAGTAAATCTAGATAATTTTTACATTAAACTTGAAGTCATTTTGCTTTTAAAACAATTTATTTAATGGATGTAATGGTTGTTGCAGGCAACTTTTGATCCTGAAATATTTTTCAATATCATATTGCCTCCCATTATTTTCCATGCTGGATATAGTTTGAAGCGTGTAAGTATATTGATGTGCTTATTTTTCTATTGGAAAGTCCATAATAATGGGATATACACCATATGATTTTTATTTATAACTCTTTGATAATCGAATTCTTCCAGAGATACTTCTTCAGAAATTTAGGTGCAATTCTCATGTATGCTTTGATAGGAACCTCTATATCAGCTTTTGTTATTGGGTAAGCTTCTCCTTTAATGTTATTTTATTGTGGAAATCTTAAAAAAAAAGTATCAATTTATATGTCACATGTCTGTTATAGATTTTGTATTGTTATCGATACATATTCTTTTTCTTTTATTTTCTTTTATTTTTAAGAAGATGCCATTTTCAAATATTTATGCTTAATTATTTTTTAATTATTGCATGTTTACGGCTGTTATCAGACTCTTAGTAACAAACAAAATATGTTTATAGAAAATATTGTGGATCTTTGCATAGCTCGTACTTTGACCGAGCTTATCTACTTCTGTCTCGCCATTTATAACTAAAAATAGTTTATGTTTTTCTTTAACGACTTGTAAATTTTATTTTAATGAGTCGATATCGTATTATCTGTATAGAGCTCTGATGTATGCCTTTGTACAATTGATACCACATCTCTCCACGTCGTTCACGTTTCTGGATACCCTATACTTTGGCGCTCTAATATCGCCTACGGATCCTCTGACAATAATATCTATCTTCAACGACCTACATGTAGACGTTAATCTATATGCTTTGGTATTCGGCGAGAGTGTATTGAACGATGCGGTCGCCATTGTACTTAGTGGGTTAGTAGAAATTTTGCAGAATTAATCCTACTTTATTTTCTCTGATTTTTGGATTCTTTAGCCAAAGAAGTTGCGTTACACTGAGAAAAAAAAAAAAAAAAGACACTTAAAAATTTATTCGTGAAATATTTACTTCACTGAAATAAAAGTTTATTTAAACAGCCGAAATAAAATTTTATTTCTTACAAATAAATCATCTATTTTATTTTTTTTTACAATTAATGAAATATATTTTACACCAATGTATATTTTGTCACTATAGACAAATTTTTTTATAGTCAATAAATATCCGAGAAAATGTTACATGTTGCGACTTTTTTTCTCATTGTATGGATTCTGCACTAAAAAGTGGACGTTACATGGAATTATATATTATATAAATTGCAACTATAACTTAGCAATATACATTCAATATAAATGCAATATTGAAAATATTCTAATATTTCAATTCAGATCAATACAGAACTACGCAGAACGATACCAGTCGGGATCGGGTGGTTTCGAAACCGTGGCGTTCTTTCAGGCGTTCGGAGACTTTGTTGAAATATTTAGTTTGTCTCTCTTTATCGGTGCTACGATGGGGTGCATCACTGCATTATTGACCAAGTTCACCAGGGTTCGAGACTTTCCTCTCTTAGAATCGGCGTTATTCGTTTTAATGTCATATAGTACATTTTTAATTGCCGAAGCTACCGATCTTACAGGTAATGCATATTTTTGCATGTGTTATATTATGACATTAGAAATAAAGAATAATACAAATCTTTTTCTCTTAAGAAGGTCTATTACTAATAAAAGTAGTCACCTGTTGATTCTACAGCTTTTTCATGCAGAAAGAAGTTTTTTTTCATTTCTTTTTTGACAAAAACTAGGATTAGAGTCTTTATTTAAAAATGGAACCTAATACAAAAATTTTTTGCATTAATCTAGAGATTATTATGATTTTATTATGAAATTTTAGGCGTGGTTGCTGTTCTCTTCTGTGGAATATGCCAGGCTCATTACACGTACAACAACCTGAGTCTGGACTCGCGCCAGCGTACAAAACAACTGTTCGAGCTGTTAAATTTCTTAGCCGAGAATTTCATATTTAGTTACATCGGCGTTTCGATGTTTACCTTCCCAAAACATCATTTCGATCCTGGCTTTATTTTCGCAGGATTTGTATCCTTACATTATGTATCTACAGAGGTTGTATCAGCGCCATTGGACACTCATTTGATTTTTTCCGATTGATTTCAAAAGAAAAAATCTCTAAATGAAAGAATTCCTTAAGTGAATCGTTTCAATTTAACGCTATATACAACGTAACTGTCGAAAGAATATCATTATGTAGATATCAAGCAAATTCTATTCAATTTATTTATTTAAAATTTAATTCATAAAATACTTTATCCTTAACATACTTCACAGCTATGCGCGTTACTGGGTCGCGCGGCTAATGTTTATCCGTTATCCTTCATACTGAATCTGGCGCGAAAGCCGAAGATATCGTTAAACTATCAGCACATGCTGTTCTTCGCAGGGTTGCGTGGCGCCATGAGCTTCGCTCTCGCCATCAGGAACACCGTGTCGGACGCCAGGCAAGCTATGTTGACCACGACTAGCTTGATTGTTATATTGACGGTTATTCTACAAGGAGGTGCAACAACGCAATTTTTAAGCTGGTTCAATATTCCGTGAGTAAAATACCTAAATGTAACTAAATATTTATTTGTTTTTTTTTCTAGCTTTTATTAAGAATTTTATTCGTGAAAACAAATAAATTTTTTTTGACATTAATAATTTATTATTTCTTATTTCTATTTAATTTGTTATTAGTACAATTGATTTTGCTTTTTATTTATTTCGTATCACTTAAACCGTTTTTTTTTTGTCTTTTGTAGAGTCGGAGTAGATGAAGAAATAGAAGGACTTTCTCATAATGGAACGCGTAGTGTAAGTATGACATAATTTTTATTTGACATTCGTGTTCTCTATCTCGTGTTATCTAGAAGAATTAGTAATGCAAGATAGAGACATTATGTAGACTGTTTGCATATATACACGTGTATATTAATATATTTTTGTGTTTGTTCTTCGACATTATACATGATTAAGTACGATTGATAGCAAGATTTACGATTATCTGAATATAGCATTGTGCATGTGTAAAGCAATGTTCTTATACTTTGTAAGATGATTAATTATTTATAACTTCGACAATAATAATATAGAATAAATATAACGATGTACGCTATATTAAAAAACGAGTATAGGAGTATTTGCTTTAAAAAGACATGAAAGCGTAGACATTTGTGCATGTAAGTTTTATTGTTTTATATAATCTTTTTTTATGATGTTGCTTTTACCCAGGTGTACAATTTGTTGGACACTGTCAGAATTCATACTGATCAGCTGAGTCTTCTTGTTAATTATAAAATTGAAGCTTCGAAAATTGTGTTTTGTCATGTTCCTGCTAGTTATCTTTTCTTTTAGTATAAAAAGTAGTATTAAAGTATCATAGATTAAGAAAGCTAACAGTGAATGCTATATAGCGATTGTATTGACATCGGTACAATGTGAGTTCAATTTTTCGATGTTATACACTGAGAAAAAAATATAGTCAATTTTAATATTTAGTTCAATATTGCCAACTAAACATTTACTTACAGTAAATAAATATTTGTTCAGTAAAAAAAATGATTGTTAAATCAAATTAACATTATTTGTATCAAATAAATACTCGTATATCTTTATATTTAATAAAGATTTAGTTGATAGTATTTAACTAAATATTTATTAAAATTGACTATATTTTTTTTCAGTGTAGCTACATAGTTGTATGAAAACATAGTTAATAGTTAAAAGTATACATATACCTATCTACTTTAAGTTCTAAAAACACAAAATGTTTAGTGATTTTTTTGAATCACGAATAACATTTGTACAAAATTGCTTTACCGAAATTGTACCGATATCTAATCCTCGCATCCTGCGAACTTGCATGCATGTTTGTTATATTACTTTGTAATATTCGACAGTGAATTATAAATATTCGCGGTTAAAAAAACGCGCGCGCGAATGTTACGATTTACAAGACAATTTAATTTATCAATGTTAATAGTCTGGCGGCGAGGGTGGCTACGGTGATCTGGACATACGTAGGGGAAGAAGTCCGCCGGTACGTTATTACAATTAAAGATTGACTTGACGCACTATTTTCCTGTTTGACAAATTGAAAGTTTAGACGATTTGACTTATTTTTTTATGTGTATTTCGATGACTCACCTATTCTCACAGTTCGATTTATTTTACACACAAATATTAATATAAATATATTAATTTAATAAAACATTCAGCATTTATATAATAAACAGTGCATACCATACTGAATAAAAAAGTAGTGAACTTAAGTTAAAAACTCAATCATATGGTGTGTACCTACCGTATAAATGCTGAATGTTTTTTTTAACTCCTTATTTAACGTATATTAAAATTAATAATTGTTGGAATTTTGTTTTCAAATTACATATATTGATAGAACTCAAGTAGTACTAATAGGATCTGTAGCTAAAAGTGGAAATATTTTATAATAATATCTTTTTTTTACTTTGGAGAGGAAGCAAGCTAGATTTTTACGAAGTTAATACGCTATATTTTCAATTTTAATTTTTTAGTATAAAAATGCGAAACTCTTTTTTTATTTGGTAAATGTTCACCTTTACACAGCCTGCTCCAAATGACCTCCGAGTGACTTTGATCTTGATCTTCAAAGAAGTTAAGGTCACTTTTCCGAAGTTACTCATTGAAAAGTTACGAACAAGAAAAAAAGTTTGAAAAAGGGTCTCTTATCCACTATGAAAAATAGACATTCTCCGCTCAAAAAATATATTTTACATAATTAAATTGATACAGAATTATTTATCGGATATAAAGAAGCCATTATTTCGAAGAATTATGGTATTCGTACATTATAATCATATTGTCTTTTAAATAAAAATTTAGCTATACAGTGTAAATAATGTTCTTGTGTTGTACCAAAGCGTGGTAAATCGTTCTATGTTTTATGTTTATTTCCCGCTTTATTAAAATAGATTTTCTTCTTTAAAAACAAAAATTCTTTGCTAAAATAGATTTCTTGCAAGAGAAAATCTTTGTTTTTAAAGCAGGAAATCTATTTTAAGCTATATTTTTTGGTTTTAAAGTTTCCCATTCATAAAAATTGTTTTGCTCATAATTTTTCAATTAGTAACAAGCAACGGAAAAGGTCAGTGATCTTGACTTCCTTAAGGGTCAAGGTCAAGGTCAAGGTCATTCGAAGGTCATTTGGAGCGAGTTGTAAAGGTGAACATTTGTTAACTTCACAGATCCTACTTTTGAGTATCCGTGAAGTTAACATTATATTTTATTAAAGAAAGAAATAATGACAGTTTCAGTAACATTTTTATATAATTCCTTACAAAAATAAAGAAGAATTCCGCATTTTTTTATAAAAACCAAAATTGAAAAATTGCCGAAACTCTATTAAAAAATAATTATAGAGTATAGATCTCTGCTAGTACTAACCAGAAATGTCACTGGAATTGCATAAATTATAGCGCGACATATTTTCTCCAATATTGTCTTTTATACAGGATGTTAAAAAGAAACCATTCAGAAGTTATATGGTAAATAGTATAAATCATACTGAAAAAAAACATTAATGAACATAAGTCGAAAATTCTATCGTTTCTGAAATATAAATAATTTTGTTTGTTAATATCATAACTGACTTATTGACTTCTACGTGTCGAATGCGATGTGGAGGTTTACTTTAGTGTTTACAAACTGTTCTGAATGTTTTGATTTAATTTCCTTGTTTATTCATCATATAAATACTGAATAGTTTTTTTTAACATCTTGTATATGCACATACAGTTCATGCAGCACCATGCAATTCTCGTAAAAGTAACTGCATGCATTAAGTGTCGCTTGATATCTTTATTGAAACGGTTTTTTGTTTTTTATTATTGTAGCATGTGAATGTAAATCAATTATATGATTTATACGATCCGTCTGCTCATATTGCAAATTGCAGATTTATTTTATTAAGGCTTTTGATCGAATTTGTTAACTGCACGTGTCTCTGGTTATTTTTTTCAAGTATGGTTTTTGTTATCCATTCTGTATGTTGGAGAGTAGCTGGAGAACACTGAAATACTTACATTCATTAACAATACCTACACAGACATGTTTAATATGGAACACCAAAATCATAATTAATAAAAAAGCATGTATTTCTTCATAACTAATAATAAATTAAGGTAACTTTGAAAATCTAAAAAGGATGTCATTAGTATATTAATGTACTAACGATATCCTTATTATTATGTACTTTTATGCTTAAAAAACAAATTAAAAATATGTATACCTATTTCGATTTTATTTTAACGTGTATTAATAAATATATGTTTATAAATAATAAATGGGAGTGGTGTACTTTTGTTTAAAGATTAAAGGAAAACTCGCAGAATCATACAGGATGGATAACTGATGCATTGTTCACATTTTACAGTATAATTCTATGCAGGACGGATCGTTACCAGGCGGCGGTAGTAGCAGTGGTATCGGTGGCACGAAACCTAATGAAAAGGCGTTGCTCGCGAGAATTTGGGGCGATTTTGATACCAAATACATGAAGCCCTTGTTAACGCATTCCAGGCCTACGTTATTAGAAACGTTGCCGGTCTGTTGTAGTCCGCTAGCAAGAATTCTCACAACCACGCAACAAATGACGCAGGTACTGTATCGTCCAAGTGTTGAAAACTTCATTTTAAAGCCAACTATAACTGTATATCATCTTAGATGTCTGTATTATATTGTTACAACATAATTAACATTAGATTATGGAATAAATGAAAATAATTTTATCACATCTATAATATAATTATTATATATTACAACATAGGACGAAGTTGCGAGGAAGGTCGATTCAGATTCGGATTTCTGCTTGGAAGATCGCGAGATGGAACGACGCAGGACCAGCGTTCAGCCGGTGAGTTTCCATCAGCCTAATCTCAATTATACTGTTAATCCGTGCTATCAGCCTAACAACAGCACCACAGACGTCGGCACTAATCCGGACGAGCCCTATGTAATTCTCAATTTACACAGAAGGTAGAACTAACAACAATCCTAACACCACCACCTTTTGTGTATCTGAACTTTTTAGGCCGAAAAAAGGAAAAGCGGGAGAATGGAAGAGTCGTGTATATATATTTCGCGTTAAACGCGGAGTTACAATTTACTTAATTAATTCCTATGTAATTTGCTTTACATTCGCATTCATTCATAGTCGTATACAATTCCGCTAAAAGTTTCACGTTCTTTGTTTTCTACGAAGACGATTGATACATCGTACAAAATGAATCTCATATCTCATTTCTTTTTTTAATTCTTTACTTTGACTGTGAGTGTAAACAATAATAGCCTGCGGCTAGTGTGTGTACACACTGTATATTTCTATACGCATGTTCTCTATACTGTATATGTAATACAGACAATACGTAGAAGAGATGTAATCGCGCGAACGTTCACTTTACATTCGACTTTAATAATCGCCTCTTCTTGCTTTCGTTCTTTTATATAAAATACAAGCTTGAATGTCTATTGCACGTAAGACTAATTTTATCTGGACGATATAATGTTTTGTTTTCAATTTCCGAGTTCAAAACTTCGAGTGAAACAACAAGTGGTAATTGAGGATTCGGATGTGACAGCAGCATAACTCGAAATGGTACCTTTTTTAAGAGGAACGAATTTAAGATTTTAGTAACTAATTTCAAAAGATGGAAAAAAAATCAGATCTAATAATACAAATAAATACTTTTATATAATTACACAGCTCTAATGATGACTATCACCAATTAAATAGTGGAATCTCAAGTTTTATGCTGTTATTACAATCAATGTCTCAATTTTGGAAATGGCAATGATAACTATAAATACATCGTGAATTTTTAACAAATCTGCTTGCCTAAGAATAAGAGGAATGTACGTATGCTATTTGTTAATGCAAACCGACCTTTTTCTGCTCTGCCCCAATCTTATAACATCGTAACGTGACAGATAATGAAATGTTAACGAGTCAATCGCCGTTGCGTGCGAATGACTCCTCGTAACTGCGTATTCTTTTCTGTTGAAGTGATTTATAACTGTGCAGCAAATAACTATTCTAGTCAACGATTGCTTATGATAGACACATAATAAGAATTAATTAATAGGCAATAGCGTATTCATTGCATAACGATGGAATAAATTTCTTATTTATAAACTCGATTCGCGCGCGCGGAAAATTATGTTTAATGTACGTAGAGATGACAAGCTCCTCTGACCTTTTTTTTGCTAGTGTGTCTTTCCCTTCTTCTCCTTAGAGGGAAAAAAAAATCACAGTCACGTACATTTGTGGAGCGCACGTTTCACCGCTTTTTTTTTCATCGGTTTTTCTAGAGAGAGAGAAACGGTGACGGTGATGATTCCAATTCCGATGACGAAGACCTCAGACTCATCGGAATGAACGGATTTATTCCGTTACGAACGTTGTAGCCGGGAAAACGCTCGACGAACGATGTGTACCTAAGACCTATACGGCAAAAGACAGATTCTCCTCTTTGAATAATTGCGAATAGGTCATAACACGCGGTGATTTTTCGAAAGTATTAATATGTACGTATAGTTTTAATGAGAACGAAGATGATATATGCCGATTTGTCGGTTTTTTTTTAATTATAATATATAATACATATTTTGAAGTATAATATACTTCTATTTGTACATAGAGAATGTTAGAGAAGAAAATTCGGGACCTGGAGAGAACATAGTGTTTATTGAACTGAATAAGAAACAATGCTTTTCTAATCTCAACAGAGTTTTAACGCGCGAGTACCATGTGCGAGCACTCCCGGATTCTTTCTTTTCTGACTACTGAAATGTTTGCCAAATTCTTTGCGAGGCTCAAACGATCGAGCATTAAACATAATTTTCAGTGTTCATTAATTCTAATCGCGCGAGAATTGATGATTGCAACTGTAAAGACGGAAAAGGCATTGAGGCTCTATTGCTGCTGTGATCTTTTAATCCTTACTGTAAAAAGTTATATATTCATTTTTATAAGTTCATTTATAAGCTGATACAAAGTGGGGAAAAAGAGTATTCGTACATCTTTTTTGAGATAACTTTACATGAAAATGTAATATTTCTGACAGAACAGATCGTTTTCATAATATTGCAACATTAATTTTAATTCTTTGTAAAATTTTATTCGAGAAAATAAGATTGCGAATACTTATTTTACCGACTGTGTGATCCTCAAGCGTTTTTTTTTTGCATGCAATCAATTTTTAATGTTAAAGGATCTCTAGCATTAATCACCTCGCAATCGCGCTGCTGGCATACTTATCCGTTTAATACTTGCATGCCGCAATATACTACTTCACATGTACCTATCTTACTTAATTTACGTTGTTTTCTCCTTTCAATTGTATATTTTTATGTTATTTATTCACAGACGAGTGTCAGGAGCTCTGCATGTAGATCGCAGTTGTGAATATGATATTTTTAAGATATATTTTTGGCGTTTTAAGATTTATTTTAAGGTCCCAACATTATATGTTTTATATAATTGTTGCCGGTGATCTGTCAATGTATCTATGTTTAAATATTGAGTTGTTAAGCGTTAACTTATGTATGTAAGATATATTTCCTGATTGTTAATTTAAAAAAAATTAACGTTAAGGAGTTTTTATCAGATTTAATTCCTTTAAGTCTCGCTAAGATAGTTCTGGCAGTGATATTACGGGCTCGTACATTTACTTTTATATTAATGTAACTGTTACTTATAATTTGATAATGAAGTCAATGTTGCAGACGCAATGTAATTTCCAGGCGATACTTTAGGCAACAAAATCATGATCGTTGCTTAGTCGATTGTTGTCATTTTTTTTCTTTTTTTAAAATACGCAGTGTTACTTACCAGCAGATTATTCTTATAAAGAATAAATTACATACGTATATATACAAGTAGGAAATCGACAAAATTGAAACGATGTGCTTTCTGCTGATAAATTAGCACCTTGTAATTTTTTTGTAAATAGAGAGTTAGACAAGTTTTTATTTTTTCTGGCCTCGTGAGTTAGATTCACTTTGAAGCCGGGTTCGAAGTAAATTCTAGGCCTATCTCGATGACACAATCAGCCAGTCCGTTCTGTAAATAACATTACAATCTTAGCTCGTGTACGCAATATACGTAAAAGTTGTCTGATGCGCCAGATTGAATGTAAACGATTAATCGATTAATGTCAAACGGCTTACATGTGAGAAAAGATATGGTTCTGGAGTCGATTCTTGATGTGTGTTTAATACTTTGTGGGACAGCTAGGGACCGTGATGATGATGGGAGAAGTTAGTCCGGGACCACTACCGCTGCACACACGAGTCGCCCTGCCCGGTCTGGTCGGCAGACACTTATAAAATCTTTCTTTATAACCGATTGACCGTTTCGTTTCACCTCGCTCTATCACTTTCGTACAATTCCTGTCCGGTTATCAGTTCAAAATCAGCCGCACGATGAGTTTAGATTGTATATATTTATTGTAAATTTTAATATATTGCAAGTTTCAATTATTTAACAAGTTCTTCACCTAAAACGACAAGGGCACCAAGAACCGTATTAATTGCAAAGAATTAATTGATATAGTGTGCTGCCGATTTTGATGAAGAAGTCTTTCTAAGCAATTGTATACTGCAATCGATGGCAAAAGCTCGCGACAGGAGCTCTAAGGATCATAATAGAAATTGCTGTTGACTTTTGAGGAACCAGTCGTGCTTCCTGTGCAATTTTTAATAGAATAGAATGGAAAAACAAAGAACATTTTAGAAAGTATTTCTAATATAGATATATATATATATATGTATATATATATACGTTTATTGGTTTCTTTAAATCTTAATTTTAAGAAATCATGCCATATGTTGAATATTTCTTCGCGAGCTTTAATTATAGTACTCTGAATGTGTGATGAAAGTCATAATGTGTACAGAATGAGTCGCGTGATCCATTACACGTTAATATCTTATATAATACATACATCGAATAATTATATAACAATAATAATTATATTATATATTTATATATGTATTATATATATTATATTATTATGTAATATTATATGTACGAGTATAACATTATATAATTGATTATTGATATATAATTATTCAAGATATCTGCCGAATTCTTGAAAGTGACTTAATAGAGAATGCATCATTTGCTTGCCAATTGTGCAATTACATAAAAAAATCAATGAATATCTTTGTTTTTCTTATATAATATAATATCTAGTATGTAAATAATGTATTCTCTTTTACCGTTAAGCGTCACCATTAAGAATTTGTTAAAAGTTTAGATTAATTGAGTGAGAGATACTAACTTGTTACAGATTATGCGCGACTCGCATACAGTAACTACGAAATATGAAAATTATAATTAATATATGTAATCGATGAAATAATGATATAGCGCAAGAATCGACCTGTATCTAATCGATATACGTAGGGATGGAACTAAATCAGTTCAGAATTAGTCAGAGATACGCAGTAAGATTTGTACATCGATTTGGCATCCAGGACAAACTATGTAGATTGATTTCTATCGCGCGTTACGCGAATCTATTCTATTTGAAGGTATTCCGCATTGATTTGACGACGGATAAAGTCACGTTACATAATCGGATTTTTTCGTCTTACGAAATTATTGAATTTAGATATTTACAACAATCGGCGAATTGATTTTGCCGTTATGTACAAAACCTAGCAACTATTTACGCGGAGTGCCGGGAACTCCGTTTTACTGTTTATATTGTAACACTTTAAAGACTCCTGTTGCCTTGCTGCAATCGTATCAAATTATCATACCAAATGCAAGAAATCGTATGAATTCTTACATCACCAAAAACTGTTGTCTCCGTTTCAGATTCATACGATTTTTCATTTTTAATCATTTTCGTAATTTTGAATTGTTATATATATATAATGAATAAAAGTTATGTGTTACAATATCTATGTGATTGATTTTTTAATATAGTAGCAGCAGAGAGCGCGCGACCGCGAGCTTTAATTACACGTATTCTTAATGATATGCAACATTACAACGCGATAATGTATAAGACGGGTTCAAGAGGATTTATCAATTTTTAATTTGTACTTTCGAGCAAAGGGTATATTTATCAGCTTCCTGATATTGTTACGATACTGTTGCGAATTCTCCAGTAGAGTAAAGTTAGATCTACGCTACTCCCGAAAAGAAACGTAACTTCAGTTATAATTTTTAAATAAGAATGCGAATACGGTGTGAGGATATGAGAGAACTTTTAATTTAGTCGTTGGCTGTGAAGATTTAATAAAATTGTTCGCGAACGTAGAGTATAGATATTAGGAGAATAAATCCTTAGAACAATGTTCAAATAGCATTGTATGTATCAAACATGTATCGATTCGCGAATTAATTCTTCGAAATAAGTATGGTGTTTGCGAAGAAATTGTTCCGAGATAAATTGTAACGATCTGCGCTATGGTAAGCGGAATCGTAAGATGAACGTGCTCCTCCGTATAAATATTCCGTGTTCGTGAATCTGATGTATAATGTGTAATCGTAACGCATACACGCAATGAGTATAACAACGTTGTGATACTATGTACCACACTTTGCAATGTTTAATAAAGTATTTGTAAAAACATTTGCAAGGTCTATTCTTTCACGATTATTTCGGGACTAAACATGTTTAAGAACACATATTTATTTGTTACTCAAGAAAGTCTTCATAATTGTATTTTACGGTCTTGATAAAATTCTTTGTAAATATATGTTATGTAATCTTTCAATCCTCACATAACTTGGATTAATATCTTCCTTATTTGTTGGATGTAAAAAATAATTTCACGTATGGAAAGATATTTTGCAAATAAATAGAGAATGATATCTAATGATCAGTGTCTACCTATAGAATTTAAAATGTATCTATAAACCAAGGAGCTTTAATGTGGGGGGAGGGAAGGAGGGTGATTATAATTATTGAATCTATGTTCTCTCTATTCGTATCACTTGTCCCTCAAATTCATTATCGAGCGTGTTAATAAACAAAACGGTTACAGTTCATGTGAGCAATAGTGAAGAATACTATTCTATAGTCTAACTAATTAACCGTTATTGTAACTAGCCGTTAGCATATACTTATTTCTTATTTCACAGAATTTATTTATTGCTCTTTATAGTTTTGATTTAGTTATCCACAAGATAATTGAATAAACAGGCAGCTGAAACAAGAAATAAGCATGTCAATGGACGCATCAACGATTCTTGAAAAATGGAATGAACAAGGATGGAATGATCAAAATGTTCATTGGTAAGCGATTGTTTACCGCTAGACCCGCCCAACCAGCAATTAACGAAGGCAAAATTGTCACCGCAAATAAAGAAATATCATATAAAATCACGTCACACAATTGCATGATGAAATCATGTAATTAAAACATGTAAATCATGTAACGGATTGTTCCAAATCAGTACATGATTTTTTAAAAGCACGTAATTGAAAAGTCACATGTTGTGTTCTTTTTTTCTTCCATTTCTACTATTCAATTCTTTAAAATTCGATAACTATAAAATCACATGATGGATGAAATTATTTCTAATATCATGTGATGATTTTTCAAATTGCGTCATTTAAAAAATTACGTACTGACTTGGTACAATCCGTTATGTGATTTATATGTTTTAATTACATGATTTCATCATGTAACAATGTGACATGATATTTTTTCAATAGAATAGTCCTTTGAATAAATGTAATCTCATTAGATTATTTCTCATATTTCTATTAATCATTATATCTTAATAAAGTTTACCGTTCAAAATTTATAGATTTTTATAGAAAATAATACGATATCGACCGGACGTCGAATCTACAATGGATGCTGTTCAGAACACAACAGTTTTATGATTGCTGAGATAGGACTATTTCTCTAGATCTAAAATTCTGTAATGCAATCAGCGCAAAAAAATTTCCAACAGTTGCAAATAAATAATCTGCTGAATGCAGCCATTATTTCGAAAATAAACTCATTTATTTCTTTTGTTCCTCAAAACAATACTGATCAGTGTCTATAATACAAAGATCAACAGAATATTTAAAATGTATCTATAAATCAAATCAAATAGCTTTGTTGTGGAGGAAATGTTTATATTATGGAATCTATATTCTCTGTATTCGCATCACTTTGTCTCTCAACTTTCAAATCTTATATCGAATATGTTAATAAACAAAGCGATCATAGTTTCGTGTGTGCGATAACGGAGAACTAACTAGCTGTTAATATACTTCGCCAAGAGTCTGTAGTACTTCATATATTCATTATTTTTTATTTAATTATCTATCTAGACGGTAGCTGATATAAGAAATAATAAATATCTGAATGGATGCCTCAACAATTCTCGAGGAATACAAAGATAAAGAGCTGAACGAGGTGCCACAATGTTCGTTAGCAAGCGATTGTTCGGCGCCGTCCCCGTGCAACGAACCATTAACGAAGGAACAATTGTCACCGCCGATAGAACGTTATTACATCAACAGCAAAGAGCAAGCAGTCCTTTCAAAGCTACAAGAAATTTGTACGATATATCCAATTGTCGTGATACATGATCTCACGACAACATTCGAGATTGATTTGAACGTTTTTTCGACTGAAAGTCTGCTCAAGGCAAATCCAAATATGCCAATCGATGTGCACAAACAAATAAAGTATTCTTCTGATGAGAATTGGGATACACAGCAGAAAACGAAGATCTGGAAGTGCTTCAGCTATAAGAGTTTTTCAACAATTAAAAACTATGCGCAATATCAAGCCCAAATTTTCCTGGATGATGACGTGGAAAATGTGCATGCCAACATATCCACTTCCAGCAGTCCCGGTCAAGTGACCAAGGATAAAGAGAAACGGACAATAAAATTCGCTACCAATGTAGATTTATCAGATGTGGAAATATGGAAATCGCAGTTACATCAGTTAATGAAGTTACCACCCTTTCTGAACGTTAAATGTACTGATAATATGCTTACATACGTGGGCTATGATATCTTAGGGATGAATACCGTACAGTTATATATGAAGGTATATTTCAAATTTGATATGACGTAATAAGTATTTAATTTTAAGTATTTAAGTTGGAACGGGGTTCCAACAGTATATTTGAAAAGTGCTGATTGCATTTAATTTACATATGTGTAATTGTCTTTAGGTACCCGGATGCAGAACGACCGGTCATCAAGAGAATAATAATTTCTGTTCTGTCAACATTAATATCGGACCGGGTGATTGCGAATGGTTTGCTGTATCATACGAATACTGGGGTATAATAAATTCGCTTTGTGTGCAAAACGGCGTCAATTACTTGAGTGACAGTTGGTGGCCACCGGATTTGAACGTTTTATATAGAAAAAATGTTCCGGTATATAGATTCCTTCAAAAACCGGGCGATATCGTGTGGGTGAACGTCGGTTGTGTGCACTGGGTGCAAGCGATTGGCTCGTGCAATACTATCGCATGGAACGTTGGCCCGTTTACTGCCAGACAATATAAATTGGCGATAGAACGTTATGAATGGAACAAGCTGAACAAATTCAAATCAATCGTACCGATGGTGCGGCTTTCATGGAGGTTGGCATGCGAAACTAAAATCTCAAATCCGCAACTGTTCTATCTAATCAAGCGCTGCTTGAAGAAAACAATGATACACAATTACTTGACACTCGAATTTTTAAAAGGCCACGATATGGAAGTGCAATACAATAACCAACTTAGGAAACAAGCGTATTATTGCCATGATTGCAAAGTATGTTTCTCATTTTCAATATATCATGCAATATACATTATATTACATAATATATATTTAAGTTATTTAGCATTAAAAACAATTTTTTAATTCTCTGCAGGCCGAGGTATTCAACATATTATTTTATAAGGCGAAGTATAAGGATATATTCGAGATATATTGCATACATTGCACGCTGATGAAGTCCTTGTCGTTGAAGCAATTTTGCTGTTTGCAAAAATATCATATGGAAGAATTAATGGAGATTTATGATAAATTTACTGTTGATTACTGAGATCACATATCACTTTCTTATGGTCGTCGTTTGTACCGTCATTGCAAATATAAATTGGCCAATCTTATTAATATTTCATAAATGATAATCCTTCTTTTAGTATCCTTTTTAGACACGCTATAGTAATAGTGAGAATGAGCAGGTCTTTTTTTTATGTCAGCATAAAATTTCACATTCTTTTTCATGCTTAATTCTAAATTCGAGAATCGTATTGTAAATTCAGAACCAAGCAAATCTCCTATTATGAACAATAAAATGCAGTATGCTCTATTTTACTTGTTTTCATATAACATTACCACATAAAAAATATGAATAACAAAAATACAAGGACTCTTCGTAAAATAAATCGTGCTTCTATTTTTTTCCACTCATATTCATATGTGTATATATATATATATATATATTTCTCATTATATATATATAGTATATAATATATATATATATACTATATATAGTATATATATACTATATAGTATATATACTCTATATATATATATATATATATATATATATAGTATTG
>NW_017305506.1:102496-107336 GCF_001594115.1 Trachymyrmex septentrionalis
AAAGAGAGATCTTTATTTAAAACAGGACTCGGACCGATAAATTTTGGTTCGGATAACGGTTCGAGTTAAATCCAATTTTTTTTTCCAGTTCTTTTATCGTAATAGTTACTGAGCTCGTTTGGATTTTGGTTTTCGATAATTATACATATGTAATGGTTATCGTTATCGGTGGAACTGAAAGGATTGATATTGAAATCGAAAATTGAGTAACCTCGAATCATAATCGATCCAAAATTTCATTCTCAAATGTAATTTCAGTCCGAGTCCTTGTTTAAAGATATGAAAAATTATATAAGCATGAAGAGAATCGCCTGTATTCAATTAATGCATAAAGAAACTGCCATATGTAAAATTACTCAAATTGTTTATATTTTTGTACGCAAATCGATAATAAAACTTAAGAAAAGATTTTAATTTGCAAGGATCTTTGAATAATCTTTTTTTATACAATGTGTATTGCACGTTATACTGATGAAATTTATGATTTCTTGTTGTCCGAAATTTAATTCCCGAAAGACAGATTTTCATTAAGTTTAATTTTCAAATTAACCATTTGACAAAAATTGCTTATTAAAATAACCTTTAAGCAAAAGTTAAAATGAAATAAAGGGCGTAACAAGTTGTTATCATGATTTCCTATTATTTTCCGTAATATTGTTTTCTGTAATTTTCATCTATTCTAATATTAAGCGAGTATATGAAAGTATATTCTTTATTATATCTTATAAAACTCTGGATAAATATTTATTAATGATATAACAATATTATTTTATTTAATTACTTGATATTTCACGATTTTTCTCATAGTATCAGTAACGCAGAACATTGACCCATGTCCAGGTATTATAAAATCTGCGAGGTCTATTATACGAGAACGCATAACGGATTGAGTTTTTAACAATTCTGGTGTGCCAACCGATTTCCAGATATGCGGATCTAAAATATCTTCCTCTTTTTCAAACAAGTCTCCTATAAAAGCGTGAAATAGTATAACAGATATATAATTATAAATTGAGAAAAAAAAACTTTTATTCATATACTATATGCTTAAACTTTATTAAAATGCATCAATGATCTCTGAAATTTATGCGCATACCCGTAATAGCTATAAGCTTTGCTTCCCCATCCATTGTCGTATTTACTAAGACGGTAACATCTTCCTTCGTATGTCCTGGCGTAGCTATAACATTAACATCTGGACAGAGTTTATAACCCTCTGAAAAAATATAATTTTCTTTGTAACGACTGTGTTTCTATGAATTCATTATACCTCAATAAGCTTACTGTCCGAAATTAGATTTTCGTAAAATATAGTATGACACTGTACAGTTAAACCCACGATATGTTGTGCCTTTGTAAACAGATTATTGTTCCCTATGTGATCGGAATGACTGTGAGTACAAACAACGTAATCAATATCCTTTGGCTCGATATTATTCTGTGCGAGCGCTAAAAAAGACATTATGTAATATCCATAAAAATCTCAAAAATTTACGATTAAGATTAATTTACTTTAAGATATAAAAAAAAAGAGAAATAAAAATAATTGTATTTTTCAACATTAATTGGAAATAGAATTAATTTTATCTCTTTTCAAAAATAAAAAGATAGACAAAACTATAAAATAAATGGTGGGAGTTCTATAAGCTCATTCAGTTGAATTTGTAATTTATATATTATTATATGTATATAATATTGTTTATGTATTATATATTAAATATATTTATATATTAAATATTATATAACATATCAATAATACATTAATATTAATTGAATGATTAGTCAAAAAATAATTTCGACTAAGTATTTCAATTTTTTCTTTTTTCCTTTTTAAATATATTATATATAATATTAAAAATATGATACAAATGATATTGTTATGACTTCTTTCTTAACTAAAGATAAGAAAAAGAAAATACCAACTTGGCATCTTCAATAGTTCCAGAAAAATATCAACCATTTTACTGTACTTATAATAAGCAATATTATAAAATTTCAATGAATTCTATTTAGTGTACCTTCTATTAGCATCTCACGATCCCAAGCAGTCATAGTGTCGACGATAATCAGTTTAGGCCCTATTATTAGAGTACAAGTGCTATTTGCATCCATTTTTCCATCACCCAAATTTTTGGAATAACCATTGAACAAAACAATAACTTCACACATTTTAGTAGGTAATTGCTTATCCTTAAAGAAAGACTGAAAACGGAAATTACGATACTGTTCCTGTTCTAATATTCCATCCTTCACCTATACAGACATTCTTTATATTAAACAAGAATCCTAATGGAAATTTTTCTCAGAACTTTAAAATTTTTGAACAATGTCTTAAAAAAAATGTTCTAGTTTTTTTTTAGAACATTTCTCAGATTTTAAATACAAATTAAAACAATTTTTAAAATTGCCAAAACTATCTTCCCTATAATTCTTATATAAATATATTCTAAGATTTCTAAGAATTCTCATATTCTAAAATTTCTGATAAAATCTTACAAAATCTAAAAAAGTTTTAGATACTTTTTCAGAAAATACAGAATAAGAAATCTTCAATTTCTGAATTGACATAAATAAAAAATTCTAAATAAAGATACAGACTTTTTTAGTATTTTTGAAGTGCTTTAATTCGTACAAAAGTGAAAAAAATTTTACTAAACAAGAATCACTTATCAGATGTGGTTAAGTGCAGCGGCATAACCTTAAACCGTTCAATTCTAGTTTCTGAACAGCTCTTCATACCTTTGAAAATGTTAAATATTTTAATCTTATGTCTTATGATACGACGTACGCACGTGATCGAAATTTGTGACCAAATGATAAAACGACCTCCATTATATATTTTCTTGTATTTCATTTTATATTTTTCTTTTTTCGAAAAAAGCCAAGGAAAACACGGGAAAACAGCACTAACCTAAGCGAATTAGCAATCGATGGTCAACTTTTTTCCCTAGATAGGGTGGAAGCGTGAAAAGTGGCAATGAGTGGTTTTGTATGAGTATGTCCATGTATATGTACGTACAATCCAACACACATGCATAAAATTTTGCACTTTCCACGATAGGCGAAAAAAAAGTGCTGGAATGCTGGATTCAGATTCCTACCCGACTATCACCCAGGTATCACTCTATCCTCGTTGTTTACCGAACGTTAAGTAAGAATGACGGACACTCGAGACGCACTCTGATCCGTATAGGAATCAAACATCCTCTAACATGATCGCTACCTACAGAAAGAAACCTGAGAGAGGACTTTACGGTCCAAACCCTGTAATCGCAAAATACTGCTGCGCACTACTACCCTCTGACAAAGAGTATATAAACTACATAGCAACGTCTACTTTTCTTAGAGTACATCGTCCGTTTTTCAAGGCTGGCGATGATAAATTGAGATAATAAATCGATTTGGTTCGTATAATAGTGCTACATATAGTTTTATCACCGACGATATTATTAAAGACTGTCAACCCTGGGTAAATTTTTGGCGGTATAAAAAGAGAATGTTGACATTATCGACAATTGATATAAATTTGCTATTATTAACATAAATATTTGGCTCATACATTATTAAATTCATGATTTTTTATTACATAAATGTTCCATAAATAAATATGCATATTTGTAAAGTTATAATATCCTACATATATTGCAGAAAAATTATAATTTTTTCTCTGTAGTTATCATGTCTGTTGATAATCAAACTTTGATAACACACTTTACAATAATCTTAAAGAAAAATCGAGTATTATAAAGTCGAGTTTTAAATGCATAAACACGTCTACTAAACTAATAAATCATAAAATTAATACAATATTATCAGTTTTTAACTCTTAATTACTTCAATATTCACAAGGACGCCAACTCCCGTAAGAATGTCGATCTTTAATAGTATCTCGTCGGTGGTTTTATTCTTTTATTTCTAATTATTTTATTATATTTTGTTAATGAAATTGCAATAACTTTTTTAATATTATTCTTTATAATCCTTTATACAATTCAATATATATATATAATACCATTATAATAATTATTTATAAAACAATATACAATTATAAATGCTGTTCAAAATGTAATAAAAGTGATAATATAGAAGCATAATTAATAAATTTTAATAATGTGGGATTATATGAAAACGTCGAAAATATGTATTATAACACAAATTTTTTTCAACCAAAATGTTTAATGAAATATTAATAAACGCATAAGAAATACTAACAACAATTAAATCGTAGTTACTATTAATTAATAATTTGCGAATATAAAACAACTTAATAATATCACGATAAAAAGTCATTAATACATTTATAACAACACTTTTATCACATTCAAGATACCTATCTCAATAATTTCATTATATCAAAGTTCCTCCGCTTTGTACGATTAGTACCCGATATAAAGAAGAACAATTTTCAGTGGAGAGCGAACATAATGATTCTATGTCAAGTCAAATTAACAAAATCCATTTGCAAAAAAAAGTTAAGCAAGCTATTATTATAACTTGTATTTTTTTCTAGATAACTGAAAGCAATATTTCAAGCAAATTTGGACACAAATACAAGTACATGGCTGGTTTTCTAAATAAAGGTAGAGCATTGGCGTTCCAAATGATTGGAATAGCACAACGAAGTTTGGATGCAATTATATCATCTATGTTAGAAAGGAACAATTTGAAGAGGACATTTTCTCATTCCAAATATGCTTATTATTCCAACAAACGAAATGTCTGTGATACTTAAGATCTAAAAAAATTATTTGTATGTAACTTGCTAATTTTTAATTTACTTTAAACTCAAGGCTATATATAATAAAAGCCTTATATATATATATATATATATATATATATA
>NW_017305506.1:107436-108549 GCF_001594115.1 Trachymyrmex septentrionalis
ACTAATTTTTCTCAGGATATTTACTTTAAGGATTTCATGATCAGTACGATTTACAGAAGTACAAGCAATACATGCAATTGTCAACGATTGCAAAAATGTGCGCAAGAAATATTCGTAATTAGTAATCCTTAACATGCAAATGTATGCTAATAAATAGCATTATAAGATTATTTTTGACACATTTAATATTAAATATTAGGGAAAGTAGCATATGTACTGTTCAGAGAGAATCAAGGGAGAGTGGAGTGGATTCAGCCGCCGTTCATTTGAGTAAATAGGAAATATGGTAGAAGCGTGATGAAACATATGATGCTACACACACTAGTATTACCGCGCTAGTATTGTGTATATGTACATATATATGTACATCATAGAGCTTATACTACTGGAGAGGGAATATGGACATCGAGTTGTGAGCAAGATCTAAAAAACAGAAATATTTTTCTATCTTCTTTTATTCTCTTTTGACACATGCGCAAAAAGAAAAAAAGTTACTAATTGTGAGCAAAATAAAAATATATACAGAAATACATTTTCTATCTCTCAGATCTTACTCACATTTTCCACTCATTGCTTGGATAGGCCACACACATTCCCTCTTCAGTAGTATAAGCACTATGATGTGCATAGGCACATTTGCAGAAGTGCACAATAAATGACAAATCACAGAACACTCTCCACTCCACTCCACTCTCCCTTGATTCTTTCTAGTACTATTTTCCCTAATTTTAAAATATATTTTTATACATTTATATTCTAACAATCGACTAGTGTCAAATATATAAGGAATACCCAATTCTGATATAAGTTTTGTGAATCAATAACAAGTCAAGGAAATAAATTGCATAAATTGCTAGAAGCCAATATGTTGTTATGATAATAGTGTTTCTATTCCAAAAATCTCGTATTCTTCTACGTTCTCACAATTATGTTTCAAAAGTTTGTTTGGAATTTAATATTTTTGATTTAATACTTTACAACATGTGAGATCCATTTCTATTACCAATTTGACTTAATTTAATTTTGAGTTTTATTTACTCTTATATCTCTCTTTCCTATACACACAAATATAATTTGAATGTAAAAGCAAGATATCTCAACTGATAAAATTCC
>NW_017305507.1:0-6743 GCF_001594115.1 Trachymyrmex septentrionalis
CGGGTAATTCAACAGAAATGTATTTAACGTTATATTCCAAAATGTTATGTCGTATTGGAAAACAAAAATATAAACAACATTAAAATATGCTAATAGATAAAAAATGTATACAATCCATCCAACTATTATACGAATTATCCAGTTACGTAGTCTTTGATATTCCTTTGGCGCTCCGAGGGCTTTCAACGATTCGTCTACTATAGCAAGTTTACGTAAGCACATTTTCAATTCCTTTAAAAAAATGATATTGATTGATTATACGATAGAACAAAATTATTGTAATTTTATATTTGAGTAAAAATTATTGTTGCATCTGTTAAAAAAATTTTTTGTAAATTTAATTTAGTTCATTGCGCAACTCTATGAAAAAGATTACATGTTAATAGAGTAATAGACATAAACATAAAATATGATACAATATATTATATTATAGTAACATATGGTTAGAGGCGTCAGCAAGACTGCTGTTACATACATATAACCTACCAGCAAAAAATCAGAACTAAGACGAAGCAATGAGTGGTGAAGCAATAATTAAAGTCATATACATACGCACACACACACACACACACACACACACACACACAGGCGCAAGCATCTACACATATACCAGTTGGAGTCTCTCTTAAATACTGTGAGTAACGCAATGAAACACGAGACAGCAGAACAAAAGCAAAGAGGGAGAGGTTTTTATTGCTGCAAGAAAAGAATTAAAATATTTGATTAAGGAGTAGAAGAAAGCAGTACAGAACATAGTGGAACGATAAATAATTTTGGTACCTGATGACAAGAGAGTTAAAAGTAAAATAAAGTTCAGAGTTCAACTGAAGAAGGCATACAAAATATAAAGAAATATTGAAGCAAAAAAAAAAGAAAAAATGAAAAACAGTACAGGTGTAGAATAAAACGTTGCCATATCCTAAGCTAGTCAGATCTCTGGTAAATACATAGATATATAGTCGTATTTACGGACGCAGTAGGAGATGCGGAGGCAAGAATTTTGGATATACTGTACACAATTTATAAGTTATTGACAGGATTGGGTAGTGCTAAGTTAAAAAAAAAAATTAAATCGAAAAACCAATTAATCTTAAGTTAACTTAGTTACATTTTAGACTCTTAACTTTTTAACTTTATTTAGTTATATTTTATATCCGTAACTATTAATTTTTTATTTAATTCTTTAAAGTCAAATCTCAGACATAATATGCGGCAATAGCGATAACTGAAAATGAGATGAAAATGACAAAAGTGAGAAAATTTATTACGTGTTTACCAATGAAATTATAAATATTCTAATGAATTTTCTCACTTTTATAATTTTCACCTCATTTTAAATTATTCAATCGACCCCTCATATTTCAATCTGTTAGAACGGTTAGAAACACTGTATTTCGGTGTATTTAGTTTCTGATAGGTTGAAATCTATAATATTATTCCTTATTATTATCGGTACTCTCTCGTATTGTGTCTAAAGTTTTAATCATGACCAGTATTTATAATCAAATTTTATATACTAAACAATATATATAAACAAAACATATAAATAAAATATGGAGTATTTTTTAAATAAAGTATATATTTGTTATTTCCGTCATTTGCAAGATTAAAATTCTGAAATCATGAATTTTTAAAAAATAAAAAAAAAACAAATTTAACTTTTAACTATTCAATTTTTTTTATTAACTTAACTTTTAATTAAAATAATTTTGTTATAAATTAACTTGTATCTTAACAAGTTATCTAAGTTAAATTTTCAAGATTTTAACTTTAACTTAACTTAGTTAAAAAAGAAAGTTAACTTATCCAACTCTGATTATTGATTAAGAGCTGGAACGTAGACAACATCGGTGTAATTGTAAAATAATGAAATAACGAGTAATTGAGAGAAAAAGGAGTTTGGAATGCAAGAAAAGGATGTGACCAAGGCGAGAAAGTAGACGGGCGTAAGCAGCTCGATACTTGACGGGCACGTGTAACTGGAATGTCCATGAAGAGTCAACATGGACACCAAGAATCTTAATAGAGGAGGAGCGAGGAATTGGAACAGAGTTAAGAGAAATATCGAAGGATTGAATATGGGATAATAATGTTGAGAAACCCACAATTAGCGAGAATGATTTAGAAAGATTTAAATGCAGTGAATTATTAGTAGATCATTCGGGAATAAATTTTAGAAGATCTTTATTTAAAGGAAGGCAGAATAGGCTGCAAAAGCATCGAATGGGTGAAACAAATTTGAAAAGAATTACGTCTGCATATATGGAAAGTTTAGAGGATAGAAAAACATTAGATAAATTAGAGATAAAAATATTAAAAAGTGAAATTCCGTGAATGGAACTTTGAGGAACTCCAGAAAAAAACAGCATGACAGGAAGAGAAAAGAAGAAAAGAATTATATTTCAGGACCTTTTTGCTGAATGCGATTTGTAAAGAATGAGCAGATTAGCAAGAGAGCCGAATGGGGGAGATTGCATAGCTTGAATTTGACTAAAAATAGGTTATGAGATTATAGGTCATGGTAGAAAACCTTTTATAAAAACATTTTATAATTGTGTTGCTTATAATTGTGAATTTAAGACTCCTTTAATGCTCTCAATTAAAAATATTATTAAATAAAAAGATAAGTAATATAAGATTAAATATTATCATATAGAGACCGGAAGTACATTTAAAAATTTTTACCTTAAAATGACAAAAGCTAATTAGAATTAATGTGTTGACGAGAATCAAATTGATGATTCGATTGATGGGTACTTTGTCATTCTGAATAGTTCTTTTAATATATATATAGAAATAAAAGTACGTAAAAGAGCCCCATTTGGCCAAAGCATATAAGCAAGAGAGATACACCCTACGTTGTCCACGGGGATATTCGAACATGCCTAAACCAAAGACCGAGCCAAAGGTAAATAATGGTGCCAGCGCTCTTTCTAACGTCTCTGTCATAGTTTCTGAGTCTAGTATCAGTTAGTATTTTAACTGAATTAGTTCTTGCTGCATGAGACACAAACACGTTAAATATTTTTTATAAGATTTTTAGAAATAGTTTTCGCAATTCCTTTAGAAACTTTGTGAGAACTACACTGTAAGGTTTGTACACTGGGGGATAACGTACGTAAATGCCGTTAAACCAACTAGTATTGAACAACAGAACGAACACAGATAATCTAGATTAGATTACCTTTCTTTTCATGTAATTTTTATTTATAGATTAAGGCCATCAGTTATGGATCCTCATTGAAAAAAAAATTCATATTTTTATTCAGAATGATATCAAACGTTTTATGAGATGTTTAATAATTATGATTGGTCATATAGGTTACATTATGGATGATCTTATTTCATTTCGGTACTCTTGTATGTTTTAATTTTAATTAAATTAAGTAATGACAATTTTCCAAATTAGACCGTATGTACTAATTGCGGATCAGTTTACCAAATGTTTTATCTATTTTGGATTTACTTTCTATTGAGAGCATGATATCGATTTTTTTAAATGAAATCTAATGATATTTACTACCTCCTATAAAAGCCGTAAAGTAATTTTGGTAAATATGCAATTTAGGTGACACGTCACCGATTCGAATGTCCTTTTGATGTATTGTAGGGGAGAATGTTCTGAATGATTACTCATAAAAAGTGCGGGAGGGTATTGATTTAGAAAATATAGTAAATTAAAGTTCTATAATATGTAGAGAATAAATTTGAAAAATAATTAAACGAAAGATAAAAATAAACTTTCAATGTTGGCCGTGGCTTCATAGAGAACGAGTAAACGATTGTTTTTGAAGATGGCGCTGGCCAAATATATGAGTTGCCTCTGGCCGTCACTGAAGTTATGACCGCCAGAGAAGATATCGTGATCCAGAGTGACATCATTCAGGTCGACTTGCCGCAATACCTTCCACAGCTTCAAATCATCGTACTGATTAAACGGATCCAGATTGTAACGTAAATTCTCAGAAAAGAGCACAGGTTCCTATGATATAATGATTTTGCAGCGCAGTTCACTGAGGCCCACCATGCTTGTGTCTCGACCATCGATCTTGATCTCGCCTTCTAGACTTTCATTGAACAAGCGAAAGAACGCTGAGATTAAGGAAGACTTGCCGGCACTAGTTCGTCCAACTATCTCAACTTTCCAGCGAGGCTCGATAGATACGTTCAGATTCTGTAAAACTCGATTACGTATTAAAACACAAATAATGTTTGTAAGAATGAACAGTCGGTTTATTTTATACCTTCAAAACTGGTGGATCATCCATATGATATTTCATGTTGACATCCTTCAAGATCAATTGTCCTTGGAATGGCCATGTAGGTGGCGGTGGATTGTACGAAGTAATAGGTTCCTCCTTGATTCGTGTACTGAAAAATCCTTTCCACGGAGGTCATCAGTGACACCGACTCGCTAAACTGTTTTATGGTGTATTGTATAATAGACAAACTATTTCAGAATTTACATCTATCTATAAAGAAATTTAGAAAAGTTACAAACTTTTTCAACTTCTAAAAAGTCTCAATTCATTTAAAAATTAAAAAATTTTTCCAAAAAATTTTATAGTTATATAGAAATTATGAAATATTCTAAAAATTACCTTGAAAATATTTTAAAAAATTGTCATAAACAAATTTTTCTGAATGTCTCTGTAGAGTAGTTAAGACGACTATTGGATTTCGTAACTGTTAATCACCGGAAGGATTGTTGGGAAGAAGGACATGCGAGCAGTTTGAAGAACATGATGTTGTGAAGGTTACTACTCAAATCCATAGAAACCTTCATGTAAAGAAAGCTGCGAAACAACATAGTAGCGATGCAAGCAATGATGCAGAATGTGTAAACGTGTATGGCATCCATAGTGTTCAACAGATTGTCTGGGTTCAACGTGAAGATCGACTCGAAGAAACTATTGTTGTACATGTTCGCGAATTGTTTTACATCACTAGTATTTTCAATACGCCTCACATCCTCCAAAGTAGTTCGGTATGATAGCCAGTAATCATTCCCGGTAGTGGCGATTTGACTGATGATGAAGAGCATCAGCAGTACGGATAGTGTGAAATTATTGCCACCGTTATGAAGATATTCCTTGTACACTCTGCCGGCTACTCGACCGTGCGCCGACATCTCGGCTTCCGAGCTGTTCTCCACATAATCCGAATCATCAGTGTCCGAGTGCTGCACGATGGCAAAATAATAATCTTATTACTTGAAGTTATCTCTCTTAATAGATGTAATCTGATAAAGTTAATTCAATTTGAATTATTTAAAAACAAAGAAAATAATGTTAAAAAAATATGTAAATATTTGTAAACAATTAAACTTTTTTAAATCTTAACTTAAAAACTTCTTCCTCGCTTTATTAATAATAATTAGTGAAAGTATGTACGAGTACATTAGAAATCTTTTATGCGCAAAAATACAAATATTTTTTTAAATTACTTTGTATTTTTATTTTTAATTATGTCCTTTTTTTATTTTTATTTTATCTTTTTATTTTTTGTGCTATCTATTTTTATTAAACAAATCAAATGTAAACTATATTTTTTTAATTATAAATAACGAGTAATTATCTTACAGCGATAGAATTTGTAGTCGATAATCTTGATATTTTCTCGTTATTGTGATTCTCTTAGACATTTCCGAAGCTCTTCTCATGTCCTCTTCCTTTCTCTGCGCTTGGTTCAAATTGTCCAACATCCCAATGAAATCTTTATTTGATTGTACTAATTCGTTATAATTTCTTTGCATTTTCACGAAACCCTTAGATAACAAAATCAGGATATTTAATTTAAAGAATATTGAACCTTTATCTTTTAATTAATTATATGTAAATTACATATAAATTAAAAATTTTTGCCAGTTTTTATTTAAAAAATCTTATTATTTAATCATTTTTATTATGAAATTATCTAATTTTTATGTGTTATGAATAAAATTATGTTTTCATTACGATAAAAAAAATTTTTTAATATTCATTCAGCAATAAATTAAATTTGCTTTTGTCATTATTATATCTCAATTCTTTACTTTTAAAACAAATTAAATAGTCAAACTTTTAAAATTAAAAATTTAATTTTAAAATTAATTTAATTTTAATTTAAGATATAACTAAAGAATATTCTATGTTACTTACTCGATCCAGTATGATAATGTGATCCGCCCTTTTAAGGAATTGCAATTGATATGTGACAGGTATCCTCGTCTTGCCGTGGAGATATTCGGTAATGCACTTCCCAGAGATGCTTAACAACACGAGTATCAACCGAGCTCAAGGGATCGTAGAGCAACTAGACATTCGCTTGTCTATGAACTGCCCTTGCGAGATTGATTCGCGCTGTTTGACTACCGGACAAAGATACACCTCTATCGCCGACCATTGTTATGTCCCTGCGGAAATTGTCGAAAACAATCCTTCGTCAAGGCGCACATTTGCTACCTGAAACATTTGCCACTTGATCAAAAAGGAACATTAAAGAATATTAAAAATTTCAAAATTAGAAAATATTAGATATTTTTCTTTTATCTGTAATAATGAAATCACATATAGATCAAAGATTCAGAAAAATTCATAACACTTGCTAAAATATATCTTCTTTTATATCCAGTCACAAAGACGTATTCATGTTTAATGATTGATGCGTAAGATTTGAAAGATCTAATTGTAAGAATTGTTACCGGTCACGTATAAAAATTCCTGATTCTAACGTGCAATAGCAGAATAGAATATATAAACATT
>NW_017305507.1:9110-10937 GCF_001594115.1 Trachymyrmex septentrionalis
TATATATATATATATATATATATATTATTGTCGGAATATGTATTATATTTCAAAAAGTATTTGAATGTGTGTTGAACAAAGTTATTATTCTAGAAATTTCATGCAGAATGATTCTTGCAGAATCTAACGCGTTCAAAATATAAAATAACAAGTCAATAAAACTAATTTAATTTTTTCATTTCTGTAATCACTTGAAGCATTGAGAGCAAAATTTGTAATATGTATTCTTTTAACATTTCATTTTGTACTTAAAAATTATAACTATTAATAATCTACAAATTGATACAATATTATTATACTTTTTATAATGCATAATTGTGCTGTTCTTTTTGTAAATGTATAATTGCAGGTAAAATATTGTGTGGTCAATTATTCACAAATAATTTCCTATCTTTAAAGTTTGGAGGCCTGTTCTAATTTAAAAATTTTTAAGTTTCAATTTTTGTAGCAAAATCGAAACATTTGTTTTTGTAATATTTTGTTATAATATGCAATGCTGTTTGTATTTGTAATATTAATTTCAAAAATATGACAAATGAATATTTGGCCATTTTTCTCAATATAGGTATGACCTTCAATGTTTACAAATAACATGTTTGCTGGTACAATATTCATCACGGAATAATGTGTTTTTTGAGTGATCTTATCTCTTTTAAAACATGGCAGCCCGATAAAAAAATTTGTATACATAATTATGCATAAACGGTTGTACACAATCTATAATCGTTCTAGATAAACTACGTATAAATTAGTCATGTACGACCGTTTATGTACAATTATGTACAGAAATTTTTTTACAGAGCTGCTATATTTTAAAAGAGATAAGATCACTCGAAAGACACGACATTCCGCGATGAATATTACCAACCAACGTATTATTGATAGTCGTTAAAGATTATAAAGTAATGATACATTCATTCGTCATTTTAAAATTAATATTGCAATTACAAACAATATTGCATATTATATAATAATATATTGTAAATATTGCAAAAACAAATGTCTGGAAAATGTTACAGAAATTGGAACTTAAAAAGGTTTAGATTAGAAAAGTTTGAAGTTAAAAGACGAGAAATTACTTGCGAATAATTGGTCTGTTCACATTTTACTTTGTAATTTATAAAACAAATAAAAAAACAGTGTTATTACATACTATAAAAAGTATAATATGAATTTGTTGATCATTAATAATACTGCAGTAAAAATTAAATATTTAATATATATACGTATGTACATACATATACATTACAAATTTTGCTCCAAGTAATTATAAAAATAAAAAAATCAAGTTATTTTTATAGTGACTTGTTATTTTATATTCTGAATATGTTAAATTCCACATTATTCTAGATAAAATTATAGAACAATAACTTTGTTCAACATTAAAATTCTTTCTGAAATATATTATAATAAATATTCCCAAGACCTTTTGCGCTAAACATAATGTTGGCAGAATTTACGTAGTTCGTCAAGATTTTGTGTAAATGGGAATAAAATGAGCAAAAAATAATTTTTTTGTCATTTCTAACATTTCTTATAGTAAACAATATTAAGTGAAATAAGCTGCTAAATGTTTGAACACAAATAACGGAGAAAAAAGTTATTTTCAATGAAAGTGGGTCTTGGTGTTCAATAATATTCATATATACAAGTGACTATACAAATACAATTATACAAATACAATTTTAACAATAAAATAAAAAATTGTTTTGGATTTATGTCTACGGAAACAATTATAATTTAATGAAAGTAAATGATACCCTAAAAGTTATACCCTGAGAGAATATAACTCTTTTAGAAACTCTTGAATTGTATTTTTATAATAAA
>NW_017305508.1:0-1607 GCF_001594115.1 Trachymyrmex septentrionalis
GGGGGGGGGGATCGAAGCTCAATTTTGTCCATAAATCGACGCCGATTAATGAATGTGAACCTGGCAACTGGCTTAAAAAAAATAATTTTTTTAAATACGCATTAAATTAAACTCGGTTTGCACCTGTTTGTACCATCTTTTTTTCGTTTGTACCTCAAGGTACACAAAATGCCAGCACTCCTTTGGGGTGTTGGCATTTTTTTAACTCGTTATATTTCTGAAACTCTTGAGATACAATCGAAAAGAAAGATCATAACCATTTAATTTAATATTTAATAGTATATTTAAAAAAATTATTTTCTTTAAGTCGAGTGCCAGGTTCATACAGATCGATTAATGCCGCGCTTTTGAGCGTCGACATTATGCGGAATGTGTGCTGGACTTGTCAATAGCCGATTATAACGGACATGTTAACGTGACCGGGCATTGAAATTGTTTGTTTTTCGATGAGTTGGACTTCCCCCGTTTCCCTCTTTATGTCAAACGCAGTCTCTCTAGTATACGCATGGTGTCGTTATTAACGAACAATATTTCTGAGCTGGTATCTATTAGTGCTATTAGTTTTGTATTCTTGACGTATATATTGATGTGCGGCCGGGGCGTAAATTTTATGCTGTTGACCGGGAGGGGGTGGGGGGGGAGCCTCGCCGGTCTGCTGCCCATTTCCCAGTGGTGGGTGGCAGTTCTTCGTAAGAACTCCATCTTTGCCTCTGCGAGCAGAATTTTTTGAGCCAGCATCGACAATCGAATCGAGTGTGCCCCCTCCCTGGCGAAAATACGGAACTTTATAAAACGTTGACAAGTGTTCAATGACGATTTTTTAAAAGTTTATACGCTTTCAAACTTTATAAGAACGCTTACAAAATACATTGGGTTTTAAACACTTTCAGAACACTTATAAAATACAGTATATTTCATGAAAGTTCTGTAATGCTAAAGCAACGCTTTTCAAAGGATGCTCAGTAAACGCTGATGCACCTTCGTGCAAGAGAGTTCACTGTAAGACTTTTCAAACATTTAGCAAACGCTTTTCTCAATACCATTGAGACAAGCATTTTTCTTTTCAACAAACGCTGTTCCAATGTGGCGAATTATATTGAGTCTTACTAAACGTTCTGTAAGGCGTTTACGCAAACAGCTTAAAGACATCCAAAAAACGTTTTCCTTGACTCCATAATACAAGCATTTTTCCTCCATTCAGCAAACATTTTTCTACATATCCAATTTTCAAGCAGTGCACAACATCGCCATTAGAGGGACACAATGAAATTCAATTTCTTGCATTTAAAACCCTACATCGATTAGGATAAAAGATGCAATACGATGAGATTTCTCAATGAAAATTTTTGTACTTTTTTTTAATAAAATGTCTGCATTCAGCAGACTCAACATTTAAACTGAACACTCATATAAACGTCAAACAAACATTCATAAAACTTCTTATTTTCGTCAGAGAATATCTTCCAAACGTTGCAGCATTGTAATTTCCGTTTTATGACAATCTACTGATCGTTTCTAAATTCTCAACAAATTTCTGCACTCATGTAAACGTTAAACAAACATTTATGAAACTTTTAATTTTCGTCAGGACTCTGCTTGTAGGACAT
>NW_017305508.1:5130-7160 GCF_001594115.1 Trachymyrmex septentrionalis
ATATAAATATATATATATATATATATTGCTTATTCTTATATCTTAATTACTATTCAGAATTTCAGTGTATAATCTATAATCTATTTCTGATCACATTTATATTACATGTATTTAGGTAATTAGATCACCTCTATTTTCTCTTTACTATTTCTTATTTATTCTTGTGTATATTTCCGTCTCATTTCTCTTATTGGAATTCTTATTTTGTGCTGAGCATAGCCTCCAAAATTAAATCGCCAAAAAACAACAATGTCAGATCCCGGGATCTTCTAAGAAACCGAAAACTTCGAGAGTTCAAATAAAATCAATTGAACTTTTTGATATCACGAAAATTAAAAAAGCTAACACTAATAAAAGCGGAAATACTTCACAAGATTCTTCGAGGCAAACTTCTACTCCTGACATTCTTTCGAGTCTAGCTAACATAACGATCAATACTTACAATACAATAGAGAATCGAATTAATGAAAATAATAATAGATTGACTGCAATCTCGTCACAAAAGAATAGGACTAAATATTCGACGCAAAGCAATGCACCTTTTATAGTTCACATAGAATCAACAACCAAAAATATAGGCAATCTTCGTCCGGTGAGCCTAGGCAAAAAACTTTAACAAAGTGGATAACATTTTAAATATCAGAAAATTGGTAAAAAGTATTATTTGCATTAAATTTGATTGGAAGCATATAACTTCGTAGAACCAACAAATTTGTTATCGGATAACTGAATTGCATATATTCCGAGCTATAAAATCCTCCGCACTGGAATAATGAAAAGAGACGATACGGATCTTTCAATTGAAGATATATTAAGGGACACTTCTCCTGGCCTTCGAATCTATTAGAAATTGGATCCATTCCAAGACTAAAATTTAAAAATGAAAAAAATAATAATATAATAAAAGATTCAACCACAATAAAAATCAATTTTGAAGCTAACTTACAACCTGAATATATTAATCTATATTGAGTTAGATTCAAAGTCTTCCCATACATCAACAATGTTCGTCGCTGCCTAAGATGAGGACACTTTGTCTACTTCTGCAGAGGAAATACAGCACGCCAGAGATGCGGTGGCGAACACCAATTCAATGATTGTAATAACGTTAACAACGTTTGCAAAGAAAACCACCCCGTTAGATCCTTCTTGCCTAATTTTTAATAAAAATAAAATTATAAATGCTGTTGTGGCATATTGCAACACAAAACCAAGCAAGGGCTAAGAAATTCACTTTGAATTCAATATTACAGACATAAAAATGGTACACGACACTTTTAAATCTTCGGTCTTGGAATAATTTTGATTTTAATAGAGACAGTGCAGTTGTTCGCACAAGAGATCATTGTTATAGAGGGTGAATCAAAGATGATCGGGATGATATAATTTTACTTTGATGTCGAAGTTGACAATATATATCCAGTGGATTATCTGAGAATAGTCCAATAAACTTAGTCAATGTTTATAATACGAATTCTAAAACTGAACTCTAACGCTACTCCATTGGATATTTTGTCGATTGTTAGATCAGATATTATGGATACAAAGAAAACCTCCGCAATTTATAAATATTTTAAATTATTCTTTAAGAAACTATAGAGTTGCTTGTTCAGCATATAATCTCCCGCCTCTACTAAAAATAAAATACAATGCTATACATTGGAACTGCAGAGGTATTGCAAATAAATTTAACGAATTTTCTAACTTCTTATTGAATTCCCAAACAACACGAGTGATTGTTTGTTGGCTTGTAGTCAACTTTTTTCCAGTCGGCATATAGTTGACTGTTGAAAGTCGACTTAAAGTTGTCGACTGTTCCCAGTTGACATACGAGTAGAGTAAGTCGACTTAGAATGTCGACTGTTAGTCGACTTTTTTTTAGACATTTGTCAAGTATTAGTCGACTATTAGTCGACATTCGCGATCAACTTATAGTCGATTTTTAGTCTACTTCGTGTTGTTTGGGTTATGATTTGATTTGCTTACAGAAGAAATGGCTCAACTCAAACTCCTCCTTACGCCTCTGATTA
>NW_017305508.1:7260-10817 GCF_001594115.1 Trachymyrmex septentrionalis
GTTTTTAGTCTACTTCGTGTTGTTTGGGTTATGATTTGATTTACAGAAGAAATGGCTCAACTCAAACTCCTCCTTACGCCTCTGATTAAAACAAAACCAAAATAGAATATTGCACCATTCATTGGAAAGGTCACACTGGTGCACTTAATGGATTTGCAAAACTTTTGTTGAATTACAATCCGGACTCCTGCCTGCAGGAGATGTGGCTCAACCCAAACTTCTTATTTATTTAACGTTATTCTCGTATTTCTCTTTTTAAAAAACCTCTTGGCTTTTTTACCCAGATAGATCCACCTTTATGTCGAGATGAAGTGTAGCAATATTTTATAATAATTATTTAACATAACAGTCGTAACATATAAACAACCCAAATAGCCAAATGCAATATGTTTGCTAACAATCAAGTGTTGCAGCAATCAATTTTGACAAACTCATGACAAGGTAAGACAGCATTATGTCTGTCGTGTTGAACTCAACGGAATTCGAATTCTTGTAATAGCAAAGTGATGGCAACATATCAGCATAAATATCCTCGACCACCACTCGAAACCATGTAACATTTCATATTGTCAGCATTTTGTTAATAACGAGTTGCAATTAAAAAACTTTATAGCTTGAAAACATATTTGCAACAATCAAAAATGAATATATAATGATGAAAATCATTATATATATTCTAGTCGTAGTATAGTTGTAGTATTATATATATTCTAGTAATAATTCTAATCTTAGTTGCTGTCATATTTTCATCATGATGCTCAAGATGAAACGATTAATTATTCGTTAATAACATGTTGCTGTCACGTTGCGGACAATATAATATATCACCAATGTTCACAGTTTGCTCTAAAAATTTCTGATTACATATATATATAATTCACATTGAATTATTTAAAGCATTAAAGATCTAGCTCCGAACGTTATAGGCTTGAATATTCTTACTTATAATTAGCATTTATTACATTATGGTCTTAATAAAATAATTTATTATTGTTTATACACGCTGCCTAAAAAAAGCGTTATTGTTCCTATATATACTGATTATTGTGAAGAATATTACTCAGGCTTTGGTGGTCTAATGGCTTAGGACGCTCGTACGGAATACAAGAGATCCGGATTCAAGTCCAGGCCAAGGTAATATTTTTCGCAATAAATTTATATAAAGTTTTCTGCACTTTAACATCCTTCTAATATGATACCGGATTGAATATCAAAATTTGCTTGTCAATTTAATTTAATTTGTAATATTATTCCAGTAATTTAATTGCGTTTATAAGTTCGAAAAACCAATTCGGCGGTTGAATAGCTACAAATATAGTGTATATATGCATATACATACAGGGTGTTTTCGTATCCGCGAAGTACAAGACGTCATACTTTACGCTAAAAGAAACAATTTTTTTCTTTTGCAAAATTGCGTCTGACAAGTAGTTTTTGCAGGAAAGCAGGTTGAAGTTAATGAATAAGCTAGCGCTTTGATCTATATGGCGCTCAGGGCCAGCGCGCACTCTTCGTTCACTTGTCAACCTAACCCTAACATGCTTGGTGAGCTTTGTTGAACGTTCTATTCTTTTAAATATTGCACAATTACGTATATGGTTATTAAATATGTAGTATCACTAAACTTAAATAATAGTTTAGAGACTATGTAACTTTAAGTACCAAAAAATTGATTTATTTTGAGATAGTGATTAAAAATAACGTAAAATATTTAGGTTACGGTATTTTAAGAATTAATTTTCTATTTATTATTTATAACAAATAAAGACAGAATTAGATACAAAAGACTTGTTCAAAATTATTAATTATCAAAATGAGAACAATACCTTCAGTTTTTTCGTATTCCCGAAGGTACTGTTCCTTACTCTTGTCATCCAGGCATTCGCTCGGCCATCCGCTAACTTACTGCTTTAATTTCAAAAAACTGTTGATATTCGGCAAATAAACCACCCTGACTCGAGGATCGAACCGCGTGACTTTAAACTGCCATATTTCGCTCACGTTCGTTACGAGATAACCTTTCTCGAGAGCCTTGCAGAATTCGCAGGTTACCCACGCTCCTAAGAATTCACGATCGGCGGGGAGATCGTGAGTGCACTCGGCCTGCGAGAACGTTTCGCAGCAACCACGGCACAGCCCGAACAACAATTTACCTTGTACGCGGTACGGGAGTACAGGGTGAAAAAGATCGCGTGGAGGAAGTACTATGCACCGAATGATACCCTCGACACAATCGAAATTAAAATTCGGAGCTGCGCCAATCAGCTCCGAACGCTGTTCTCCGATATAAATCGTTGGCTGGCCTAACAGAAAAGTACTCGTTTTTATTGCGTACGGATACAGAGAACATACGTCCACGTAGCGTATTTTCTCCGTACCTGTAACTTCGCGTATCGAGTTACGATATTTCCCGTACGGCCACCAAAGAACGCCTCGCGAGGGTCGAGAGGAGGGTTGATCAATATCGGATGGCTTTCGAGAAAAGTGCGCATCTCGTGATTTTCGCGCTTTTCTCGTAAAAATTCGCACTCCCATTTCTCTATCACCCTACTCGTATATCCTCGTTGTCGAAGACGCCATGTCATTACGAGAGTTCGTTCGTATCGTGCGTCGATTGTATCTTTGCGCGACACCCCGGACGTAAGTTTTCTTTGATTGCGATTGATTTGATAACAGCTGGGACAACCATGCCAAAAATAACCGTGCCAAAAACAACCGTGAAATTGTAACACGTAACACGACGTCTCGTTCTCTGATTCGACTTCGTAATATCCGTCGACGGATGTACCGGCAATTCGATACTCGCGGCCTCGCCCTGCATGGATTATAGGATGCCCGAGCTCGCGCTCCATCCACAGTAACCACTGCAGGGCTTTGTACGAGTGATTATCTTTATATTTATATCCGCCCGGTGGAATGATTCCTATTTCTTCCTCACGAAAAAGTTTTTACGAAAAACTTTCATACATGTGGAAGCGATAGTCGTGCATTCTACGAACGGACACACGTCTCCGCATTCTAAAAAGATTTTTCTGAACGCCATGCACGCACGTCGAAAGATATATACGTCATTCCGGCAATATTTTACTATTTCCTGTTTAAAATTAAAATCGAAATTCGAACGCGACATTTTCTCGTGCCAAATCATAAAACGCTCGTGTTCCTCGGATTTCATTTGTTCGGGCGAATAATATCGTGCATCAGATATTGAACCAATATAATTTTGATTGTTCAACGTATTAAACAAATGAGGAAAAAACCTTTGCCCAGAGTATCCTGTAGCCCGAAAGCCTTGGGTAACTCCGATAATCGCATAGGTATATAATTTGAGCTATCGATAAATTTTGTACGTCCAATCGTCATAACGATAATTTTCGTCCCGTTCAAAATCACCCGTGGTTCTTCCGTTATTCCCGACTTTTCAATGATGTACTTTAAAATAAATTGAGCGCCAAATGCTTTAGCATTATGCGCAATACAGATAAATTTTTTAAAATATTTAGACGAGCGCGTCGCGAAATCGACAAACTCTTTTACGGGGTCTCTACTAAATACGA
>NW_017305508.1:10917-30934 GCF_001594115.1 Trachymyrmex septentrionalis
ACTTCCTCGATTCAAATGAATGCCAAACACAAACAAATAGACCGATCTGGCTGTAACTTGGTGTGTGTTCCTCCAAGAGATGCTACTAACTAAATCTAACCTTGATACGCGCCAGTAGTGCCATCAGCAGTGACTTTGCACGGACTTTTCGAACGACCCTCGTACGAATTCGCGTACTCCACACCAACGATATCGCAATGACATGGTCTCTATTCTCACACGCTTCGCAAATTTGTTGCGCGACACAGAGAGTTGGACGTGAATTCTTACGTTCTTCCTTCGAGCGTTTCGTCTTGTCGCGTTTCGAAATCATAAAACACGAATGCGACGCGATCTCTTTTAACACGCTCGCCCGTCTGTCTTCGGCGTCATTCGTATTTGTTTGCGGATTTTCTTCTCGCCATAGTACTTGTACCCTCTCCAGGGTATTTCTACTGTGGCTTTACGATAAAAAGGCATGTAACACAAATGATTCGTAACGAACGGCACGTTTTACAATAAATTACGTCGCAATCGTGTCGCGATTTTGAATTAATCAATCGCCCACAATCGTTGCAAATTTTAATGGATTTGCAAACGCATGAGAGGGATTGATTATACGATCCCTGCGTTCGATGACGATCGAAACACAGACGCCCGAAGAAGACGCGAGCGCACGAAGCGCACTTAATCATCTCAACGTCGGGGAGCTTGCAAGACGGGGTGGCGTAGGAACGTGGGCATTTTTTTGTGCATCGATGCCCTCGGTCGTTACGAAAGCCCACGTTGCACGTTACGCAATATCCTCCACGAGAACCAGCGGCGGCTTTTAAACTTAGTATATGGTTATAATGTCGCGAACCCTCGTAATACATTATGTTTAAACAACACGAGGGTTCGCGACCTAGGGAGGAAAGTAACGAGCAGCCGTCATACATCGGATTTTCGCCTCGACCGAAAGTACTAAAATTGTATACCATTATAGCAATATTTTCGGAAGCGAGAATCCGTTGGCATTGCTCGATTTCACGAATACCACAGCCTTTCTCGGGAATCGTGATACCAGCGAATTTCGTTAATTCTTCGGCCAGCTTACGCTGTAACGAAAAACACTGATATCTCACGGATTCCCATTTTTCTTGCAATTCTCCCGTACGCAGTTGTCCACGATCTTGATGTATGCGAGCCACTACGAGCGAACAGGGAAAACACATATTGTCTGTGTTATTTATTTGTAAAATCGAGCGTTTGGCTATGTCTTCGCGAGTCAATCTATTAGATTGACGTCTGCGACCTGCGGGTACCGAGACTTTGAAAACGCGCACGGTAAAATTTTCTGCGATATCGAATCCTCCGGCACTTTGCGCCAACGAACTCATGAGTTGCCATATGTCCTCGTGAGTTAAGTCGCGTGCTGAACGAAACGATAGACCCGCCGAACCGCGCGCTAGATCCGCTGACTCGAACAATAATCCTACGTAATCGTTCGGTTCGCACGAATATAGCGCATACGTCCTAATTTCACGGAACGCGCTTTCTATCCAACGAATGATATCAGTACCCCCGGGTGGCGGACATATCGCGAAAGTTGCCTCCCTCCCTAATAACGTGAAATTCCTGACTCGGCGCGAATTTTCCGCCCTTAATTCTATAAAAGCGAAATTATGTCTAACCTCCTCCTCCTGTCGACGATTACGATCCTGATCGTTTTCCTCGAGCTGATGATGATGATGATGATGATGATGTGTATATTGACGTTGCTGCTGCTGCTGCTGCTGCTGCTGCTGCTGCTGCACGCACGCACGCACGCACGTACAAATGCATACTTTATTACGAGAATACTTCATCGTATATAACAGTCTACACAATATAGTGTCTCCGAAAAAATTTGATTTAATTTTTTAGTAAAACTCAATTTTATTAAACTTTTGCCCTACTTTTCTCTTACATTAAAAAAAAAATTAAAAAAATTTAAACTTTGTACGAATGACGTACCACGGGCTCTCACCCGTGATACTTATGTTTGGCCCGATTTTCTTACCACGAGTCTCATACGATGTTGTAGCCGAAACGGTTAATTATATTTTATGGGAATTCACCTAACCTAACTAACTGCAATTTCAACTTACTGAAGACAACCATATTCCTGGTTGGTAATTAACACATGCGCACTAAAAATTGTAACCACATAAAAAGTTCAGTCCATACTATATGTAGAGGAAAGGCCCCTATTATGAGATATCAAGTATATTTTGGGTAAATGCTAGAAATCTATGAGCAGAATTTAAAAAAATAATATAATAGATCATTTTGAAGAGAATTTAGTAAGCTTTCAGATAATGTTATGTAAAATTTAATTCAAATTTTATTCTTTTTTTATAAATTAAAGAAATGTAAAAAGTGAGCAAATCGCAGTCAAAAAATTGTGCTCCTAACATGAGATATCTCGAGAAATCGATAATAAAATGCAAAATACATCAGCATTGCAATTAAAAAACTTTATTTAATGTTTCTAAAATATAAATAAACACAGTGTACGTGCAAAATGAGTATGCATTGTACCTATTTGACTCGTCTTCAGGTAGTTGAAACTAAGCATCGTAGAAACAGGCAATCGATGTTTATTCCGATTGTCCTTTTTATTATTAAACAATAACATTTATTCAGCAACGATTTTTACATATTATGACATAGGAGCATAGGTTATTTCATATTAGAAATACCCTAGGTATCTCACATTACGATCGCCTTACGGTTTTATGATCATCAGATCTAACTTCAGTAATTAAGCAATTTAACATATCTTTTTTTTTTCTATTAATATGATCTTACTGTATCACCACATAAAAAATTTATTGCAAAATATTTACTTATTATATTGTATAATAAATAGTTTAAAAGCTCATGTCAACGAAACTTGAAGACAACCAAATTCTAAAATCTTTTTTTGCAATGACTACAGGTCGCACGATCTAATAATAAATTTTCCACTAAATAGTTTTCAATCTAGGAATAATAAATTTATGGTGGAAGCAATAGATAGCGTTTATTAATTTAGCAGAAACGCCGCTCTCATATTAGCCGCCTATCTCATAATAGGGGACTTTCCTCTACTTATATTGTGACGTGGTACGCGTGTTGGGACATGTTACGCACGTATACGTAATAGTTCAAAACGTACTATATCGAAAAAAGTATTTCAGATTCATTTTGTATAAGAACATTTTTTGTATAAAACGCATTTCATAAATGCGTTTTTGATATAAATATAAAAATATAATATAATAATATAACATAATATTAATATAATAAAATAAAATATAATATAATATAAAAATATAATTTAACTTTATATTTATTAAAAACGCATTTATTTTGTATAAAAACGCTTTTCAAATAATCGAGGTAATACAAAACACCCGAAACGATACGAGGCACATGTCCGACCTATTCGAGTGGTCTCACGGATTAGGTTAGGTGACATGCTCATTTGTGCTAAATTCGTTCGTCACTGAACATTGGAGCATATAAATGCAATTGTTCTAACTTTACCTATGATCCAAGTGCTCTCTTAATTGGAGCAAACGAACAAACTTACTATTAAAGACGGACGGCGCTTATGGAATTTCACGTGCCTATAAAAATTTAAGCAATTAAAAATAAGAAACTGACGGTACTAATTTCATGATTTATTAGTTTCATAGACATGTATATATATTTAAAACTTAATAAGTTGATTTTTATTTAAAACTGTGATTTTAATATTATCATTCGAGTTTGATTATCAATAGAGATGATAACTGTAATAATTGAAGAAAAATAATTGTAATTTTTCGGTAATATATAAGATATTATAGCGGTATATATAAGATATTATAGATTAAAAGTATGCGTACTTATTTATACAGCATTTATATAATTAAAAATCGTAAATTTAATAATAAATAATCAAAATAATTATATTAATAGTCATAAATTTTTATTAATCGATAATGTCATCGTTCTTCAATCACCGGGCCCCATTGATTATAGTCACGAAAATTTTCCCAAGACCGACGATTAATAGTATCTTGTCGGTGTTATTAAGTAAGATGCTATAAAAGAATTTATTAGTAACATAAGAAAAGTGTCTAATTATTGTGTGCCCGATTGTAATAATTTAAATTATTAACAAATAATTTTTCGTAAGAAGTTTTGCCATGTTTGTCTGATTCAAGTTTGTCCTATCAGAATGTTGAGAGTGGCCAGACTCTTACTTAAGAGTCTCTAGGCGCTACAAACGCTTTGAAAGCATTTAACTGACCAATCAGAAGAAAGAATTTCACTAAATGACCAATTAAAAAATGTTTTGAAACATTCTGTAGCATCAAGTGGACCGTAACCTTTATTTCAGTATTGTCAACTACAAAATATAAAAAACTGAAAATATAACTTAATTTTCTGGCAGCTGTAAAGAACGATGTGATAATAACAGTACAGATTATTATTAATGACAAATTTCTCAATCGCGAAAAGCTATATAGTCGAGCACGTGAATATTGGCGCCCTATTAAAAAAAGATGTTTTCAAGTCTTGCAGTTGGTAATATTTAATCGGCCGATTAAGGACCAATCTTACCAACTCCGATTAACTTAATCGATTGATTGTTACATTGGAACTGACCAATTGCATTTGCTGTTCAGCAGAATTGACCAATCACGGTTGACACTTAATCGACCGATTAGATTAATCGGAGTTGGTGAGACCGGCCCGGTTTTTTATTATCTAGTTAATTTGTGATTGAGTTTAACCTAATGTTTTATCCAATGGGCTTCATCTGTGATTATTGATAAAGTTCATTAAGTGAAACATCAGATTAAGTTTAACGACAAGTCACGGAGAAATAAGTCTTTTCCTTCGTTTTTAGTTGGCTCTGATTCTCTTAACGAGATTCACTTGGCCAGTCGTACTAGGCACAGTTGAAGCCGGTAACGCTTCCCAAAAATGATGCTATACTCGAGGCGGGACAAAACACGTCTGCGTCTTATTAGACGTAACACACGACTTACGGAGAAATAAGAAGAACAAACTCGAGGATAAAAATGGGTTCAAAACATGGTGTCGAAAAACTCATGGAAAATCGAGACGATGCGATTTTAGTGCGGGAAAAGTTAGAAGTATATACCACACATACGGAATACACATGCACGTTTTATTCTTAATACAGAAATTCCAATTTGTATAAAATTTAATTTTATTTAATTAAATATTAAATGTATCAATATTTATTGAAAAAATATATACACATTTATGCATAGTCATAATATCATTAAATTATCGTTTTTTAACTATCGATATCGAAAAACTTTGAAATTAAGAAGAATAAAAACGGGACTTGAACAATTTTCCATTTCTCTCAGAATATATTCTACGTATGAAAATACATAAATTTACAGAATTATAGGAAAATAGGAAGAAAAATATTTATCAAATCCTCTAAGTTGACAGTTTTCTTCGACAAGAGCACTCGAACTGTTCTTCAATACAGCGGTTTTCCATGATTCGAGTCCATTTTTTTCCGAGACCGGCCGTTTGAGTTTAGTTTCTCTCTTATTACTCCATACCACAAGGTAATCATATATAATGAAAAACCGGGTCTAAGTTAATCGAAGTTGGTGAGACTGACCCTAAGTCAATGATGCCATTTCCAGCAATTCCAGCTCGTTTTACGACATGTAGAGGGGATACGGCGGCAAGCGGCAAGCGGCAAGCGGCAAGCGGCGTCCGGCGTCCGGCGGTCGAATCACCGTCATGACACACAAAAGCATTAGCTCATATCCGTACGCGATCGCGGGTCACTCTTTGGCGACCGACGATGGCTCGACTGCCACCTAGTGGTGCCAGGTTCTGACTTCCACTTGGTAAAGCGTCGTAGGGGAAGGGTGGAGGTAGTTGCCGGAGTACTTACCGTAGTAGTTGCTAGTTTGAAGCTATAGCTAATACCCCACGACAATTACCCCACCTTTCCTTCACTATCGTTGCCAAGTGGTAGCGCAAGCCAGAATCTGGCACCACTGCCGCCACCGTCAGCCCTCGATAGTTCTCGATATATCGCCCATCCGATATGACCGACTGAGTCAACCATGTATGCTACGTATATATCACATGCGTCAATATCGCCGCCATTTTGTTGTAACAGTTCTAGCTTGGTGATCGCAGTTAGTGTTGCAGACGTGAATGACTCACGAATAGTTCAGTGATTAAACTGCGTTTTATGTGAAACGAAATATTGTGTTCTTGTGAGCACATACAATCGCAAGCACGTGCAATTAGTGATTTCAAATATGAATTATAGTTGTTGATTTCCTTCCTGACAAAGGTTCAATACATTTACATTCAGGTACAGTATGTATGTATTGCTATTATGAGATCAATTTTTATTATTTTATTTTAAATATAAATGTATGTGTGTGTGTTTGTGATACATTATGTAAAATATTTATATGTATTTCGTAATTGGAAACTGTTTTTCAATCACAAGAGAGATTTTAAAAATTATATTGAATTTAATGCATTGATGTATATACTTCTATTGCATTCTATTTATATTGTAGATTACTAAATTTCGGATTATCAATGCGCCCTGGTATTATTTATTTAAATTGATTATATTTATTTTTATATGAAAAAAATGTGTCTTGTATTTTGTATAATGCTAGCATGTAACGTTTACATATAGCTACCTATTAATTATCTTATATTGAATTTTCTGTTTTAAAATTATATTTTTCCATAAATATTGCATTTATTTGGTAGATTTTAACATATAATTTACGTGTGTTACAGAAGAAATAAGTATTGGCAGCATTTTGATATGGCTCGAGTTCAACCATATGAAAGAGTTGTGGACGCTGTAATTATACATACAAATCCAACAGTAAGTACTTGGTTTTGATACATATGACACATTTGGTATTTTTCAATCATATAATTTCTTCCTTTGCTGTTTTTTTCATATCCTTTGGACATCACATCTTGAACTATTTTTCTTTTTCTATATTTTGTAGAAAGAAATCTCTTCATTCTGTACATACACACATACAATATTATATACTGTGTATATATATATATATGTGTGTGTGTGTATGTATGTACACACACACACACACACCCACACACACACACACACACACACACACAGAGAGAGAGAGAGAGAGAGAGAGAGAGAGAGAGAGAGAGAGAGAAAATTTATATAGATATGTATGGTTGAGAATTTACATTGACTTATATATGTTATAATCTTATTTTATCAAAGTAATATTGATAATCAATGTGCCAAGTAACATAATTGATAATTTTTGAAATGTTAACTAGACTTTAGATTACAAAGTCATTTTTAATCAATTTTGTGTAAACAACCTGATCTGATATATGTAATGGTGCACTCAGAAAATACAATGTATTAAATACATTACATAATAATTATCTGTGTAATTAATATATATTATAGATCTATTGATCAAATTTGTTTTACTATTTAATTATTTGATGACTATTATCTCATTATTGGCATTTACCTACAATAAGATTTAATAGTCGGTATAGTAGGAAACATACGATAATGTTACACGTAGATTTCTATTGTACCATTGCATCGTGCAATTGTGTATCTTGAATAACCCATATTTACAGTCCGTTCTTATTTCAAGACACTGAGACTATACTATTAAAGACTGATATTCTTATACGAGTTTTGTGTTGAAATTTAAGTGATTAAAAGCAAATAACTAATAATACAATACTAATTTGATGATTTATTAGTTTCGTAGCATATACATTTATTTCAAACTTCATAATACTCGATTTTTATTCTGTGATTTTAATGTTATCGTCGGAGTTGATTATCAATAAAGATGAAAACTGAACAGAAAAAAATTGTAATTTTGCGGCAATAGATAAAATATTATAACATTACAAATATGCATACTTATTTATGGAGCATCTGTATAATAAAAAAATCATGAATTTAATGATATTATCGAAATACTTATGTTAATAATCACAAATTTATATCAATTATCTTCAGGCCCTCAGAGCCCTTTTTATAAGAACAAAAGTCTGTCTAGGATTAATGGTCTTTAATAGTATCTTATCAATGTTTAAGACTATCTTAGCATTCGAGGAGCATGCTACTAACACTGTTGTGTCATTCTGTCTTTTTAATATGCTCGTACTATAGCTCTTAAGACTATAGCATAAGACCCCTAGACCAATGAGCATCTTATGTAAATCAACATGGCGTTTTAATGTCGAATACTTATTGGTTCAGTGGCCTTATTCTGTGGTTATGCAACTTATGTAATTTTGTGTGTGATGGCCCTTACCAACACACTCATTGGAGTAGCAGTATGTTTAAGAATATGAACAAATCTTTTACTGTTGCTTTTCTTTAGTCAATCAAATCTGATTTAATTCGATTACTATACCAGTGGCGGCTCTTCCAATTTAAAACCACACCACAGATTTTTGCATAATGCATAAGACATTAATGGCTTCTGGACTACTTGCACATAGAACGCGGAAATACTTGCCGCGCGATGAAAGTTCACGCAATAGTCAATTATTACTTTTTTTTATAAAAGCGAAAGAATGATTTTTGATTGGTGATTACCAATCCACCACCTTCCACCGCACGTTGCCGCGTTCTGTATGCAGGAACCGTAAGAGAATCAATCAATCAATATAAAATGAAGATTTTTGATTGGTCAATTCTCTTATGCCTATGTTTTATACGTTATGCAGTGTTATGCAAAGGTCTGTTGCAGCCTTTACTTGGAAATAGTGCGCGGAGCGAAGCATGCGCTCACAGAGTCACAGTAGTGCCCCCTATCTCTATCCAATATTCATCAGTGCTACATTTTATACTGGCTGTATGATTGGTGCTCGAGTCGATGAGATTTTAGAAGAAGACGAAGAAGTGCCCTTACCCTGCAAATACAATAAAGTAATAAGTCTTAAGATTTAAGGGATTGACCAATCATAGTCAATTATTCTCACATTCAACTGTGATCAGTTTCTTAAAGTTAAGGCTTACTCTATTAGTATTTACGGGATTATATCGTTCACAGGTTCATTAACCTATACGAAGTTAGTCCCTCACTTTTAGAATTAATGTATTTTGATAATTGTGTTGAATTGGGCTTGATTTGTGCTGGTGTCCTTGAATATCGTAATATAAAACATACGTTAAAAAATAAAAAAAATTTTTCGTCTGCTCTCCACTTGACATTTTTTCTATTTTTTTTTTTAATTATGATAAGTTGTGCTAGATTGTGTTTAAGCTATACTAACATTGTTCTAAAGTATTATTTTCAAATAATGACAACAGAAGCTAAGACAAAAAATAATTTTTGACATATCTGAACATAACTAACGTTTACATTCAAATCCGTTATTCAAATGGCATAAAACTGCATATCTCACTTAACACAAGTCAGCACAACGATGTTAAGGCCACTTTACTCTTGCTTGTGGCTCTTCGCACTTGGATTTTTTGTCCACCAAAATAAAAAACGCATGACTCAGAATTAGAACCTATTTATGAACTTTTGAACCCTGTAAAAAAATTTTAAGCTCGTCCGGTTAGTAAGAATCTTTATTTAAAGGTGGGAAGCTGAGTGGACGGTCATTCTGCCTCCCACCTCTTAAAATTAACGATAGAAAATCGCTCATAGGCTCAGAATTAGAAGGTATTTGTGAGCTCTTAAATGAGTATTCTTTTCAGTTTTGAGCTCCATCTCTTATTCCCAAAACACCCGTAAGACTAAACTAATCTAAACTCAAGAAGTAAGTCACTGAAAATAATACTACGTCTAAAATTTTATTAATGAATATGATTCTGTTATAAATCTGATACAAAAATATGTAATCCTTAATTTTTAAGTTGCAACCCTTAGCAAGAAAATCATTCCCTACCCTTTTTACGCAAGAGAGAACTATATTACAGAATGGAAAAATAAATCATTTTATGACGGGAATTTATCTGCCGATTTAGGAGCTCGCGAAATACGCATAAACCAATTTTTGAGCTGCAACCCTTTAACAGGAAAACTACCCCCTGCCCTTTTCCTACTACAGAGAACTATGTTACAAGATTGTAAAATAAGTCATTTTTAAGACGGAAAAATTAAAGTTTTACTTTTATTAAAACAAAAAGATTCAAGCGAATCTTTATAGGATATACGTTAGGATAGGATTGGATATTATGAGTATCTTAAGGAAAGATTTTGATATATCTAGCAGATTGAAGAATAAAAAAATCTTATGCATACATTTGATAGTTTTATGTATCTCAGTATTGAAATTAGATTATTTTAATGCAAATGTTGAAATGGTGGCGAGTGCTCTTATTACCCGCCCAGTGCGCATATCCTTTGGGTAGGTAGGTTAATAAGCATCCTTCGGGGTGATATGAGCATAGGAAATTTTTTATAAGAAATAATGTAGAAATGAAAGATCGAAATACAATATATATGAAACATTTTATTAGAACAAATGCCAATCAGATGATAACCAAAAATAATGTTGCTTTTACAAATATTTAATAAGTATTATATTTGGTAATATTTACTAAATATTTGTAAATGTAATATTATTGTAGGATTATATTAGCCAAATATTTAATTGGCATTATTTTACCATACATTTAATAGCTATTACCAAACTTTAACGAGGTCAACCACTAAAAAAATGTACAGCGATTGCTAATTACAACAATACAATACACTTTATGGCTAGCATTGCTATTATATCGTTAATATTGTTATCTTATGTACTGCCACCTATTGCACGCAATATTGCCAAATATGGTTAATGTATTGCTATGTACTATTACGTATTGCTAGCATATTGCTAGTACTATTGCTAGCATTACCTGTTTTATTACTGTACTGTCGCAATATATTTCTAAAGAAATGTACATTGATTGCCATAGTGGTTGATCCCTCACCAGACTTTTTTTGTACAATAATGAATAATGAAGATGTTCATAATACACGACCATATATATCTATCCGAAAACTCGTATCTAATAAATCAATAATAATCTCAGAACTTTATGAAGTTAGAATGGCTCAATACTTTTCAAATTTACAAATATTTTTACTTTACAAATATTCGATTAAAGATAATAGTCATAGATACATAAAATAAAAAGTAAAACGGCGTATATTAATATATAAAACAAACAAGTTTCGGCTGCTGGATTGAGCCCTCCTCAGATGTAAAAAGAATATAATCCGAAAAGACATAAAAGATTACAATAAAAAAAATAATAAATCGATAACATTCAGTGACGCAACATTTTTAACGCGCGAAAATCAGCAATTGTGATGGATCTCGACGTAGCCTAATATTGTATATGCGATGGGGCATATAAAATGGGGCAATCAAACCGATGTTAAGAAACATAGTCAAGTGCTAACTGAAAAACGGGAAAGGAAGGGAACTCATAAGAAACAAGTAAACTAAACAACTTAAAAACTTAAAAACTAAACACGCCGCAGATAAGAAGCAAAGTGCTCACTCACCAACGCATCCGATCAGGAAATGAGAACCGCCGCAATGCATGACAGGTGTGAAAACCCATGGCTATGATAGGGATGTAATCGTCGAAGTCAGACATGTCAACATCGCACGTGACACCGACCGCTCGCTAAAACGGAACGCGACGCACTGAGAGAGGAGACGGGTCGACAGGATCGAAAGTCAGACTTTGTTTATAATCGGCAGATATGCCTTATTAAGACCCTCGGTGTCAGTCTGTAAATTAAGACTGTTCCTCTGTTTTTTAATATGTAGCATCTCCGAAATCAAACGCTTTCTATACGAAGGCTCCTCGTCTAATATCAGAACATTGTCCCATTGAAAATCGTGATTGTAACTCAACCTATGATCGGTGATGACAGAGCGGGCAGAAGCTTTATGTCTAATATGATTACGATGTTCGGCAATCCTGGTTTTTAATTGCCTGCCCGTCTGTCCAACGTAAGAAGCGTCACAATCATTACACAAAATTTTATAAACAACGTTGCTTTTCGATGTGCTGGGACAAGAATCCTTCTGGACTCTTATGTATTTGCCCATTTTGTTAGGGCTGCGGAAGGCCACCCTGATATCACTTTTGCTTTTATTCAAAGTTCTAAGTTTCTCCGTATGAAGCGGAATGAAAGGCACCGTAAGCCAAGAGGTAGACTTATTAGTTAAGTCATTGTCAGTCGCGGTATCGTATAATCTGTGTCTATTTCTAATCAAATTTTTTATCCTATGATTGATGGAGTCAAAAATAAAGTCTAGTGGATAGTCATTCAGAAGTAAAATGTCAATGATGGAGGTCAAATTTTTTGTGTGAAACCTAACGTCAGATAATAAAAAGGCTCTGTCGACTAATGAAAAGATGGTGCTTTTTTTCTGCGTCAATGGATGATTAGAGTGGAAGTTTAAAAATCTACCTGAAAACGTTGGCTTACGGTACCAATCGAAATTAAACCGATTATTGTTGACAGACACAGTGACGTCCAAGAAATTGATCGTTTTTCCGCCTCTCTCTACGGTAAACTGTACGCGCGGATGGAATGCATTAAATCGCTCTAATAACACGTCGATCTGAGAGGGGGGCAACGCAGTGCATATGTCGTCAACGTATCTATAATAGAATAGAATGTCCAAATTTTTAAGTTTTTAAGTTGTTTAGTTTACTTGTTTCTTATGAGTTCCCTTCCTTTCCCGTTTTTCAGTTAGCACTTGACTATGTTTCTTAACATCGGTTTGATTGCCCCATCGCATATACAATATTAGGCTACGTCGAGATCCATCACAATTGCTGATTTCCGCGCGTTAAAAATGTTGCGTCACTGAATGTTATCGATTTATTATTTTTTTTATTGTAATCTTTTATGTCTTTTCGGATTATATTCTTTTTACATCTGAGGAGGGCTCAATCCAGCAGCCGAAACTTGTTTGTTTTATATATTAATATACGCCGTTTTACTTTTTATTTTATGTATCTATGACTATTATCTTTAATTAAATATATTATGCGTCGACTCTTTTTCGCCATTTATTTTGTTTATACATAAAGAGTCTTTACACCGTTGTTATTTAATTTACAAATATTAACATGCAGATAATACAAGAAAATATTTTATCTCAATGTAAATTGGAGACCTTATGAAGTTAGAGGAAAATCGTAAGAAATAAAAAAATAACGTTACTTACTTATTTAATATTACAAATATCCGAAGTACAAATAAATTTAACAATTTCGCAGCATATTGGAATGTCGCGAAGACAGATGCATATTTTTACAATAGTTGGCACTACTAGTATCAACCATTATAAAAATATAAAGTGCTCATATTACCTGCAGTGCTTATAATATCCGATTCTACTCTACATATTGTATTACGATTCATCTGTATCTTTTTAATAAGAAAAACTTTTTACAATTTCCAGTCATAAAATGACTTATTTTTTGATTTCATAACATAGTTCTTTTTAGCGTGAAAAGAATAGGAAGAGGTTTTTCCGCTAAGTGGTTGCAGCTAAAAAATTGGTTTATACGTATTTCGAAGCTCCTAAATCAGCGCATAATTTTCTGTCATAAATAATTTATTTTCCCATTCTGTAATATAGCTCTTTCTTGCGTGAAAAGGGCAGAGGATGGTTTTCTTACTTAGGGGATGCAACTTAAAAATTAAGGATTATATATTTTTGTATCAAATTCATGCCAGAACCATATTCCCATTAATGAAATTTTAGATGTAGAGCTATTTTCGATGATTTATCTTTTGAGTTTAGACTAGTTTCGAAGTTGTTTTGGTGATAAGGGATGGAGCTCAAAAATCAAAAGAACACTGATTTAAGAGTTCGTAAAGAGATTCTAATTCTGAACTTACGAGCGATTTCCTATTGTTAAGAGGTGAAAGAGCTGAATGGACGTTCACTCAGCTTCCCCATCTTTAAATTAAGATTTATCCTAACCAGGGTAAGCTTAAAATTTTTTTTGCGGGATTTGAAATCTTAAATAGCTTCTAATGAACTATGCGTATTTTTATTTCGGCATGGTGGGCAGCTGAACAAGAGTCTTTTATTGTCAATAAATCGGATTTGTGGTGCTTCGACAATACTGTTGACAATACTGTATATTTGAATTGTGCTAGCACAACCTAGATATTCAGTATTATCAACATGAAAGGATTACAAACCTGATTTATGAACAAAAAAGCTGAGCGCGAAGGACCGCAAGCAAGAGTGTCCTTAATGTCGTTGTACCGAGGAATCTGAAAGTTGTGCTGGCTTGTGTTAGATTAGCACAACTGAGATATGCAGTTTTATGCTATTTGATTGGTTCGAGTGGAAACGCTAGTTATATATTCAGATATGTCAAAAATTACTTTTTATCGTAATTCCTGGTGTTGTCATTATTTAAAGGTAATACTTTAGCACAATGTTAGCACAACCTAGCACAATTTAAAAGATTAGAAAAAACGCAAAGATGGGGCACCAAAAAAATCTTTTCTATTTTTTAATTTAATTTTTTTTTACATTACAATAATAATATTTTGCACAATACAGCACAATTTTCAAAATACGTTAATTCTAAAAATGGGGGATTAACTTCGTATAGACTGTTTATTAGACGTAATGGGTTTAAATCGAGCCTTGGCCTCTCCATCTGGAGATGAGGTTTCGAAACAATAATTTTTTTGAAATTATATTATTAGCTTAATTTCCAACCCCAATCTGGGGAATCGATGCATATATCTACTTATATGTGGGACCTATAGTTTTTAACGGTGATAAATATACCCTCACTGGTTTGCCATTGCCTTCCGAGAGGCGGCGACCAAATCAAATTTTTGTGTTTTGGATGTACAAGGTGTCCCATTCATTACCGGTCGATCTACTTTTTGAATAAAACTCAAACGGTTGAAGTAATCTTGATAATTTTTTTTTTTATTTAAAAGTACAAACTTGGGAATTAATAATGGAATATGATATCTTCCAAATGGCCGCCTCGGCTTTTTTGACAGACCACCAATCTTTTCCCAAAATGTTTCATGACGTTTTCGCACAAACTCGGATCAATTTCACCAATGACACGTTCAATGTTGTCTTTCAGCTGTGGAATTGTCTGTGGATTGTCGGCATAAACCTTCCCTTTGACGTGACCCGAGAGAAAAAAGTCCAAAGGTGTCAAATCGCATGATCTTGGTGGCCAATTGACATCACCAATTGAAATCATCATCATCTGTTTTCTTCTGCAGCGCCCAATTCACAAACGTGCGACGTTGGAGATGGTCCAATGGTTGAAATTCTTGGCATAATTGAATCTTATAAGCTTGCAAATGAAGATCTTTCCTCAAAATTCTTTGCAAACTGGTCCTCGAAATGTTCAGTTCCTGAGAACGATGTCGAATTGATGTGCCCGGGATTTCTCTTACACTTTCAGCAACAGCAGCAACATTTTCACTTGAACGAGCAGTACGGGGACGCGGAAACTTTTTCAGATCTCCAACTGAACCAGTTTCAACAAATCTAGCGACCAAACTTTGCACAGTGCTTTTTGCTGGCACATGATTTCGAGGGAAATGATAATGAAGCTCGCGAATCGTTAGCGCTAAAGATCGTGATTTTTCGTAATACGCCTGAATAATTTGCACGCGTTCTTTCACCGTGTACTTTTCCATGATTAATTTCCCATCTGTCTAGATGACATATGTGAAGTTTGAGGTTAATCGGTTTGATGTTTTAAAAATAGCGCGAAATTCAAATCGACCGGTGATGAATGATGGACACCCTGTATTTGAACCTTGACTTTTCGACATAGAAAACAGCCGCGTTACGTTGTACGCCACGATCGTTACGTTCGTCTTTGTCTAACGCACGTAATGGTACGAAATAGAACCACAAAAATGTGGACATTACTCTACGAAGTTTGGTACACGAACAAAGCCAGGAGATGTGTGTTCAATTTCAGATTTCTCTCTGCTTTTAAAAATTAACTTGAGATTTCAGATGCAAAAAGAATTGGACCAATTGCATTGATCATAGACATGTAAGATAGACCCAGCATTAACTGTATATACCTAGGTTTGAACGGTGCGAGAGGCAAAATATCGAGACAACTTATCCTTCTCTACGCGCGCAACTTGACATTTATATTACTGAAAGAAAAAAAAAGTAAGATATAAAAGTAAGGATAATACTCAAGAATTCTACTTTCCTCACAGATTTTGATGAAATTAAAGTAGAAAATATTTATTCTAGCCTCACTTACAGTCTTAAGCCAATCAGAGGACCGTATTAGTATCTTAAGACATTACTTAAGACAGTCTTAAAATAAGAACCGATTATGGGTGTCTATCCATGCAGCGAAATAGCGTAACGCGGAACAAGAGCCGAAGCAATCACAAGCGTTTTATACCAACTGCAATTGGTGCGGAAAATTTAAATCTATTTTTCGTGCTCTTAGTCCAACGTAGCATTTAAAGATGTCATTTGCTGCGATTTAACTCATACAAACATTCTATAATGTATTTATATAAAATGGGAATAGCTTGGACTACGGATTACATGAACAATATTGAGTTCTTAGAATTAGGACCTAAACACAAAGGTGGCGTAATTGAATCGTGAAATGTAAGTCGTATTCGTAGATCAACACATAATTTTAGCGTAACTATACATATGCCGATATAAAGCTTGTTCAGATACTATGGAAGGTTGGTGTCCTAGAAAATTTATGCGTATATATGCGTGCAGTATTGATATATTAGGCTGCGGTCCACTTACTTCAAAATGCTCTGAACGTTACGCTCCAAATGCTACGCTTGGATTGGTCCATTACTGTTCCGGATGCTATGAACGAATGAGTGAACGCTTCAGCCAATCCATCTTCTAAGGAGGGGAAGCGAAAACATTGATGTTGTATGAGAATGGAAATTTATTGGAAATATTTTAAAGCGTTAAGTGGACTAGCCTTATTGGTATTATACATTCTTTGTAGCTCTCGCAATGTTAAATGGACACCGCGAGAGCTACTCCAATGTGTGTAAGTCTGTAAAATAATGATCCCGTTGGAGTTTGATCTTTAGTTTAGGATCTCTAGGGATACTGGCATGACAGTCGAACTCCAAGAAAATAGCTGATATTTACCGATTTATACAATTTATGATTCTCATTTTAAAATCTCAACAGATTACAACATGGTATTATATCAATATCGCACGTACACATAATTTTTGTGCAATCTTTTTTTCTATACTGAAGCTTTTAAGCTTATTTATAAAAATACAGTATTGTTTTTTTCATGTAATCTCTAGTCCGGACTAATTCGAATGTTGTTGGAATTAAAAAATAAATTGCACAATTAAGTAGCAAAAATGTATCAGATTGAGTTAAAAGCTATCAACAATTTTTGTTTATTTTATTTATTTACTGTCTTTTTTGCAATCAGGATGATTTGCAGACCAGATTTAACATCAGTATGCTACTATAATTAAAAATGTACCCAATCTAATACAATTATACTAAATTTGATGCTCCGGACAAAGCTTGTTTTATATGTTTGAAGTATAAAACTTTTATATTGTTAGGAAAAGTCTTTTTACAAGTTAGAGCATAATTGAAACATTTTTTAAAAAATTGTTTACAAATCATATGTTAAATTAAATATATGCCATTTTGATCGATGATCTTTTGCCATTTTTCGATTAGAGCTATTAGTCGGTGTAGAATTTATGTGAATTTTCTCGGTAAAAAACCAAGATAAATGATTTTCGCAGCTCTCTTTTGAAGTTTACTCTATTAAGGAAGTTCTGCAAAGACCGAAACCAATGATAATCGGACGGTGAAAGGTCAGGATTATACGGTGAATACATCAATATTTCCCAGCCAAACTCTCTTAATTTTTGTCGAGTCATCAAAGACTTGTGGACTATCGTTGTCATGATGGAAGAACTTTTCTATTGATCAATTCTGGTTGCTTTTCCTGAATGGATTGCTCCAATCGCTTTAGTTATTGACAGTATAGATCAGAATCAATCGTTTTGTCTGGCGACAACAGTTCATAATCACGACTCCTTTCCAGTTTCACTAGACACACAGTATCACCTTTGGCGTCAATCTTTGCGATTGTTTGTAGTGCCTCACTTCGTTTTGATCACGAGCTTTTTCGAATATTATTATCATAATATAATAATAATGTTCGTAAAAGATCGTGGTCGAAATATATTATCTACTTTTCATCGCCCGTTATCAATCTTTTTATTTCTTTATAGAGAAAAGGCTCAATTCCGTTTTGTTTCAGCAGCAATTCACAAATGGAAATTAGATTCATTAAATTTTTTACTGTTAAATTATGTAGCACTCAAACATCGAGCTTCTTTATGTATCCAGCCTTACACAAGTGTCCCAAAAAGTATCCGGTTTTATTATCAATATTTAGCTCCTTAGCTATGTCATAGCTGCTCACATGACAATTTTCTTCAATTTTTTAGAAGATTTCATCGAAATTTTCCACAATATACCGACCAGAACGATGTGCATCTTTGACATCGAAATTTCCATCTCGAAATCAGCGAAACCAATTCGCTGCTGTTTGTTCTAGTTAGAGCATCCTCTCCATAAACACGACAAAGGACTATGCCCAGCTTTATAAGGGAATTTGGCCCGAATGAACAACTTGAGACATGCCTAAAATTTTAATATCAAAAGAGAATAAAAAATTCCATAAGCTTTATAGGAGAGGTTTCTTGAGTGCTAGAATTATCTAAAGTTCGCTATTATGACCACGTACCACTAGTCCAATTTTTCTGCGTCCAAGGTACCTCCCCGCAATGATTGGCGTCAATCTTTGCGATTGTTTGTAGTGCCTCACTTCGTTTTGATCACGAGCTTTTTCGAATATTATTATCATAATATAATATAATATGATAATGAATTGTACCAAAGACATTGAAATAATATCTAAAATGTATTTGGTACAGTTCATTAGTCCGGCTAAGTCCTTGGTAGCGATTCATTGCCGTCATGTCACAGAAATTCAGATTTGCTTATAATGACGGCAATGCCTTTAGAGTTCGCTCTGGAGGGGGAAGATGGACAAGCGAATGTACCAATTGGAATAAACAATTGCTACGGGGTCACCCCGAAGCAGCTACTGGTCGCGATGAGCTCTGTGGGCAATGTGGAAAATATTTAAAAAACCAGCAGTCGCGTAAACATTTGTTAGCTGGGAGAGTGCTAAATTTCTTAGAACAAGAGTCTAATAGTTCCACAAGAACCCCACTCAACACATTTATGTATATATCATGTCTGTTGGTGTCATTATAAAAAAAAAACGTATTGAAACGAGAGATGGAAATATTATAGTTAAAAATACTGAACCTTTGTCAAATCAGTTAAAACCTTTTGTCTCATACTTTGAATGTCTCTCTCCTTTTCATCGATTAATATATATTACTTATAACTATTTATTTGAGGTCCAAAAAAGGTTTTTTAGTTGTCTTCGTCAAGATTGGACATATTTCAGATACTAGATGATTCGAGAAATTGAATAAAATTAGTTCTACATGATACACAATACATGGTCATAATAGTGATGAACAGCTGTAGCACTCAAGGGACTCATTTTACAAAGTCGTGCATATGGAACTTTTTGATCTTTTTTTCATGCTCTACAATCCTAGTTAAGTCTCAACGCTGTTCAGCCGGCTCAAACTGGACATAGTCCTTTTTTCTACAGCTTACGCAGCGTTCTTTCTTTTTTTATAATCTTCTTCTTGTTCTTTTTACTTTAGGTCTCTGGCCTGTATTACACCTCTTTCACATACTTGAGGTGCGTACGTTGATTATTCAACTGCCACGAGCATATGGAACTTACAGTTTTAATGTCGGTTCCGAATGGCAGATTTTTCGAGAGGTGTTTTTGTGGACAAGGATACTCTCGGGAGGTTGCCAGTCTTTTCCGAGATGAAACATGAACGTAAATATTTTG
>NW_017305508.1:31635-44695 GCF_001594115.1 Trachymyrmex septentrionalis
GTTAATTGTCGATTTTGGGCGACCTGTATGTGCGTCGTCATTTATGTCCTCACGACCGTTCTTGAATCGCGTATACCACTCATAAACACTGGTACGGGCTACACAATTATCACCATAAACTTGTTTCATCAAATTATGGGTTTCGGTAAATGTTTTACCAAGTTTAAAACAAAACTTAATATTGGCTCTTTGTTCGAAGTTCATTCTCGTACCGATGTATACAACATACTGACACTTGAGACGCCATAACTTCGTTTCCACTGAACCAAATGTCATGAAATTTTCACTGGAAGTCAGGTAGGGATGTACCTTTCAAACGCGCAATCGAACACACAGATGGCGCCACCCGACCTATCCCTATTGAAAAAGTTCGGAAAATTTTGGGACGCACCTTGTATAATCTAATACGTCACGCAATAGTGGCACGTAAAAAATCAACCAGATCTTCATCTGTAGCTATATATAAAAAGACTTTTTCTCTAACCCAATATAAATTGTTTTTATACGTCAACACACTATAGACTCAGTCTCGCTAAACGAAAAGATTGCCGCTTATGCGGGAAGAAGCCTCGCAGGGAGAGAGTGGCAAATTGTTTCTCCTCTGATTGGATGCGGTTATCAAAGCGGTTATCATAAGCATGGAAGAGATTAAAGAAAACTGACGATCTTGATTGGAGGCAAGCATTGAAACTCTATTCAATGGCTCTATTCAGTGGCCAATTTGCCATTCTCTCCCTCTGAGGCTCTCTAGAGGAGAGCGAGGACAACTATTACATTCTGTGTCGTCGTCTTGCTCTCTCCTGTAAAAAATACGGATCCTGGGACCGCATGTTTCTTGAGCTCAAGGATTTAGTGAGTATGAACGAGCTGCTAAACCTGATGACGAACAGGCTGAGACTACTCACGCAGCCCTGACAACTGGTGAAAAGTCGCAGAGAATCTTTTAGATCTAGGTTAGATCTAGACGAAGGGCTTTTAGAGAGTCCACTCACTCTCCCAATTACTACTATTATTGTTACTACTACTACTGCTACTCCTACAAGTTGATAACAAAACTAATTTTCCAATTTTGTTTTGTTTTTTCTTTTTTTTTCTAATACTTACAGAAACTTTAATATTGAAAAATGACTCTAATGACAATCTAAATTATGTTCAAATTTAATAGGACAAAATTATTTAAAAAACCGAAAGAATTTTTATATCACAATAAGAAGGAAGCTTACAGCAACGAGGATTCGCAAATGTCGCAAACAATTATGCTCTATTAATTTAGTCAAAAACTAGTTTTTGACTCATCAGCGAATCAGTGTCCAAATTGTTTAAATATAATCAATAAAATAATTTTTAAATTTAGTTGTAATTAAGAAGCGTTTCTTGTGTAGAAAAACAATTTAATATCGATTGTAACCTGAAAGGAAATCAAATATAAAGTCAAAAGTTTCAAATAAAATTAAATCTTAATACAATGAAAGAACGACGCTATCAGTTCAACAACTTCGACATTCATAGCTTATCAAGAATCGGAAAGTAAGCCTTGGGAAGCCCTTCCGTCTGCAGATTGAGACCACGCATCTGCTTCCTGATGTACAGCATCTCAGGAGTGGATATCCCAAGCCTTTTTCGTGTATCAAATCTCACAATAGTATGAAATAGAACCACCAATAAAGATTTATTTTACAAGGTTTGATACACGAAAAAAGATTGGAATTACTCTCAGGTTTCTCTCTGGTAATACGTACGAAAAATTGATATAAAAATTTTCGATCGATAAAACAGACGACGTCAGCAGATAGAACTTGAGAGCTAGTGAAGTGTTTCACGAAAAACGATTACACTAGCGAACCAATGTTCATTTTCGCGATATGGAAACCAAATACCGCATTTATTTTCTGAAATTGTCGATAAAATCGTAATGTCGAAAATGGATGTAGTATATGTCCGCGCTAATAAGAGATGACAGAATTAGTTTTTATTTTTAGAAACAGTTGTGGTATTGAGAAGGTAATCATTCTTGAATTTCTATATACAACCCGTCAGAAGTCTATTGAATTCCTCGAAGTTTGGTGAAGTCTGATGAATTTTTCAAAGTCCGGTAAAGTTTAGAAAAGTTCGGCGTAATCCTTAAAACATACTGGAAGGAGCATAGTCCTATTCAATGACATATATACATAGATCAAGCATTCCCATGCTTTTCAGTCGTGGGGGTTGATGCCGGAAATTGACAGTTTATGTGACGTTTAGAATCTGTGCTATTTCACTTTTTATTTCACTGCTCTTATTAAAATAGTAAAAGACACTATAGATCCTAAACGCTACAGACTGTCAATTTTGGCTTCAAGCTGCGGACAGAATGTTTGGTCTATGTATACAGGGTGTCTAAAAAATAGGGCAGGAGTCGCATTAGCGACGTAGAATGGATCAAGGGGAACATAAATATCTGTATTATTTTGAGATATTCTACTGTCGAAAGAGGCGCGATGGGAAGAGGCTACGAATTCACGCAGCTTCACCGCATGTTGACTTAGACATTTCCTTTTTTAATTCGAAAACTGGAGCGAATATTTCAAAATAGTATAAGTTTTTTGTTTCTCTTGACCCATTCTACGCCTCCAATGCGACTCCTACTCTATTTTCGAGACACCCTGTATATTATATGTAATTGGACCTATCAACTCCGTGCATTTAATTGTAGAAGAGTAGATTGATAAAGATATGAAGAGATGACGACCTTAGATTGTAAGACGCATGCTCCATATGAATAGACGCGCGTGCGTAGTGGATTCCCAAGCTGAACAAAGTGTACCACTCATAAAGGTACAAACCGTTGACTATTCACATCTAATTTCCATATCACGAAAATGGACGCTGCACAAGTGTAAGCGTTTCTTAAAAAAAGCCGGAATGGCCGCTTTCAAATTTCTCTCTGATGTCGGCATTTCTTCGAACTGTGCTATTAGCTATTAACCCAGATAAAATATTACAGGATAACGAAAAAAATCCATTTTTTTTGTTATCTTTCTATGATTTTTTTTTTTTCGATTTTACGTAGAGGGTTCTATTAGCTTATATTCCCGATTTCACATATGCCGGATATTCACATCGTCCGATGCCTAGTAATTTTTACTGCTTTTTATTAATGAGAACGTTTTATATTAAAATGAGAAATGTTTAGCTTATTAGAAATGTTTATATTATATTAAAATAAGAAATGTTTTATATTAAATAAAAATAATCTTATAATGGCTCAATAATAATAAACAATAAATAACAAGAAGGGGCTACAAGCCAGATTTTATGTATTTCAAATTCTTAAAACATACGTTTTTAAACCTTATTATTAGGTCATCCTCATTGTAAAAAAATTAAACGCAAATTTGACAAAATTAATAAAACGGCTAAAATTATACAATTTATAGATACGCAAAAAGTTGGTAGTATCTACCGTAGTAAACGGTAGACCGGAGAATATTGTTAATTTTGTTAGGAATAATTCTATTCAGATTTTTAATAGATGTTACACTGATTCAATTCAATTAAGTTCGGTTGATAAACAAATTTTAGAGTGGCTAAATTTAATATCAATAAATTTAATATCAAGATTTGAACAAAGTTGATTATATACATAATATTGAAGAGAATTATTCTGACAAGAATACATATATTATAATAGATAAAGATTCTACAATTAAGTTAACTTCTGAATTACGTTCTTTACTAGTGAGATGAAAAAAGAGTGGCTTTATTGATAATTCCACATATAGGAGATTACTTATGACGGATAATTTATCTAGAGGATATGGTTTAATTAAAATCCACAAACCTGGTTATCCTCTAACAGTAATTGTATCTTCAATTAATAGTCCTTTATACTTTTTATCTTTATTCTTACATAATATTATTGTCAATAGTATACCAGAAGCATCTAGTTACATAAAAAGAAATGGCTTCCATTTAATCGAGAAATTAAATGGAACCCATTTTGATTCTAATTACATTTTGATATCATTGGATAGTAGTGTCCTTGTTCACTAGGGTTCCAGTCGAACTGATATTAAATAGTGTTGAAAAAAGATGGAACTATATTTCAAAAAAGATAAAAATTCCATTAGAAGAATTTTTAGCTATCATCCGTCTGGTTAACTCTACATATTTTTCATTCAATAATAAAATCTATAAATAAATTTTCGATGCCCCAATGGGCACCATTGTCGCCAATTATTGCAGACATAGTTATGCAGGATCTCGAGAAAATTGCGATCCAAAAATTATCAATTAATTTATTGTCCTACTTCTCTTATGTGGACATTATTTTGCCAACTCCACTAGATAGTACAAATATAATACTAGAAATCTTTAACTCACATATCAGATTGCAATTTACTATGGAGATCGACTGAGGGAAAATTAAGTTTTTTGCACGATATGATTATGATTGATAAAATTATTTTTGACAGATATAAGAAGGTCACTTGTTCGGGCAGATTTCTTAATTTTCACTCACACCATCCTTTTTCACAAAAGGGGTGTTGTCTTCGGTTTCGTTGATAAAATAGTTAAATTGTCTCATCCTCATATCCACGAAAAGAACTTGGTTTATACTATTAATATTTTTCTAAATAGTTATCCTTTTCCTTTCATTTTTTCAATATTTGAAAAAAGATTAAAATATCACACACAGAACAATAAAATAAAACATAATATCTATGTTAAAAAAAATTCTTTACAGTTCCATATATAAAGTCTATCTCTGAAAATTTTTTACTTGTAGCATATAAATGTAATTGTAAACTATCATATATTCAATCCCAAATATAATAAAAAGCCTTATAACTAGAGGTAAAGATAGACTAGATTACTCAGCTAATCAAAATGTTGTAAATAAAATTTCTTGTGATAACTGTGAAGCTAGTTATGTAAGACAAATCAAAAGAAAATTAAAAATAAGACTAAATGAATATATTTCGGATATTAATAAAAAGACTGGTTCTTTATTGGTGATTACTGATCATCATATTAACTATAACTATAATTTTAATTAGAAAGACGTTAGATACGGAACCGTCGTACAATAAAAGATTGATCTCCGAAATGGTTCACATTAAAAAACAAAAACTGAGATTGAACAAACAAAAATGTGAAAATATTACCTAGTTCTTATCTACAAATTTTGCAGTTTCCTTCTCCATCCTAGTCTTTTTTTTCCTTCCTTTTTCCTTTGTTCCTTTCTTATCTCTATTTCGTTTCCAATCTCATCCCCTCTCTTAACAAAATAATATTATATAAAGCAACAGAATGTCGCTCACACTTCATAATACAAGCAATTTGACTGAACTAGTTCCAATTTTTATCTCTAATCGCATTTGCTTCTTGCGAATTAAATTGACTCATTGTTTCAATTACTGATTATATCCTAGTTTACCAGTTGCAGTTGAGGTATATGTATAATAATTTTATTTATTAACACACACTTTAATATAGTTGTTTATTAAAATAAGGATTATATATACTAATAATTTTGATGAATATAGCGATCATTTATTCATTGTTATTTTAATTTTTATAATTTATTTTATTAATTTGATAACAGAAGGTGTGCTGGTACATTTTTATTTAATGACTCATGTTCAATATTTTTATCATCATGGACTTATTGCCGACTATTACAATATAATGGAAGAATATAACCGATAATATTACGAGAATAAAAAGCATTGCAATGTGCGAAAGATAAAAATCTGGCTTATAGCCGTTTCTTGTTATATATTGTTTTATATTAAATTTGCCAATTAGTGATGTGTACAAGATGATATAGGGTTCTTATATGTACATAGAGTCTGGCTACTTAACGAATTCGCGCGTATTTTCCTTTCTGTATGCAGGATTCATAAATGGAATTTTTGACAGTCATAAAATTTTGTTTAGTTTTGTGTAAAAATTAAATTCAGCGATTTAATATTATTAGAAGTCCTATGACTTTTAAAATATAAAAACTAAAAGAAGTCTTATAAAGACTACTAAAAGATCCCATCTATATATACTATTGTATAAGCACGCACGCAATTTTGTGCGTGCGTGCGTGCGTACGTGCGTGCGTGCGTGCGTGCGATATATACACAACTTTAAAGTTTCTTTACAATTTTTGCTTCTTAAATTTAAGTAATTGTTGCTTAAAACATTTTTTTCTCGAATACTGCATTTTTTAAAATATATTTAAACCTATTTTCTATCGACTCGTCTCTCTTTCTCACTTCATCAAAGATGCTAACAGCGCATGTTAATGTTTATTATATCTGTACGTTACAGTTTAATTTATAGGGCAATTTACACAGAGTTGGGAAAGTTACTTTGTAAAAATAACTAGTTACAGTTTTCTTTTCAAAAGTAATTAGTTACAGATCCAAGTTACCGAGACTAAAAATGAACTTGTTACAATTACAGTTACTAAAAAAGTTACTTTTCTGTTATCGTGACAGAACAATGGGTAACATCGATATTAGAGCTATCAAAGAAAAAAGAAATAATTTAAGTTTGCAATACGAGGGCAAGTCAATAAGTTCTTAGAAAATCTGTCAGAAGGCACTAGCAATGTCATGCCACATTACTTTTTGATAAGTAGCACCTTTCAGCTGATTACTGTCAAATTTTGAGCGGAATTCATTGCGTGGTTTTATTTCTGTAGATGATTAAAGCGAACAAACTTCGTATTTTTTGCAAAATAGAAAAAACGAGTTTCGTGCAGTGATCAAACATCTACATATGAATGATTTAACGCCGAAAGAAATCAAAGCCGAGTTGGATAATGTTCATACATCTGCACCAGCGTTTGCGATTGTATACAATTGGGTGAATAAATTTAAACGTGGCCGTACATTCACATGTGATGCACCTCTTTCGGGACGTCCAATTGAGGTTGCTAAGCCAGAAATTATCGATAAAATCCACGAGATTGTTTTGACTGATCGACGAGTGAAAGCGCGCGAGCTTGTTGAGGCCACAGGCATATCACATGGCACATTAATTTCAATTGAGCTGAAAGGAGACTATGTTGAGAAATAAAAATGAATTAATAAAAAAAAGTGTTTTACTATGTTTTTCTAAAAACTTATTGACTTGCCCTCGTACAATTTTAGTTAAAAATTTCTTTAATTTCGTGGAAATATACGCGAGATAACTCAAATAATGGACGAAATAATAAAATACTCGCTCTGGGTTGCGTTCCAAACACAAGGTGCGTTCCACTTATGCAACGCTTGCAAGTATCATTTTATCCTTGTTGTTTACAAATATTAAATGATACATACGAGCATTGCGTATGTTAAGTAGGATACACCCTTAGCGCTACAAATACTTCGAAGCATTTGTAGCATCAAGTGGATCGTAATCTTAATCAATATACAGATTTTAACCAATCACATTAAATTGACAAATAAGTTTAAAATGTAAAGTAACTGTAAAAATAACTGTTAAATTAGTTACTAGTTATTGGAAGAAATGTGACTAAGTTAAGTTACAATTACAGATAAAAAAGGAATTAAGTTAAGTAGTTACAGTTATTAAAAAAAATAACTGTAACTGTAACTTAGTTACAAGTAACTAGTTACTTCCCAACTTTGAGTTTACACTTATTAATTAGGAGAGAAAGAATACTAAATCCATTCAACAAGGCACTGTTTGTGATGCATATTTACGTTATTAGTTCATTTTGGTTTTTTAAACTAGTTTTTTATATTTATTTTTTATGGAATTTTGAATATATTTATTTTTATATAGAATTTTGAATATATTTCACTGTTTTGTAGCTGACTTAGGAAGTTAAAATTGATTTTATGTTTTTCAGCTTGGTATAGAAATCCATAATGGGACGAAGATTAAGGAAGAGCCTGTCGATACAACATCGAATACAATTGAATATGATACTCCTATAGTTAGAAATTATTATAGTTTAATTGATCATGATCATCATTATTGCGACAAATCATTATCTAATAAGTCATATAAAAGCATAAATAACACAGGAAACGGACATTCATCGAATGCACATACAAACGACGTAACTAATACTGTTAATACAGATCGTGAAAATGTAAAAACAAAGAAAGAAATAGATAATACCTTACCACGTTTTAAGAAACGAAAATATTCCAATGAAATCTTTAGTAATAAAAACACTAGTACACTATGTTCAGTAACCAAAAATGTTAAGAGAAAAAGAAAACAAAAAAGCATTACATTAGATTATAAAAAAAAAATACAATGTAAGAATAAATTAGTAAAAAAGGAATTTACATGTGACATATGTTTTAGGAAATTCAGTTGTCTTTCACATTGGAAAATCCATAAACAATATTACGAACTTGATAAAAGGAATAAGTGTAAGGTTTGTAATAAATATTTCATAGCTAACGACAAATTACAGTCTGATACGTGTCATTGCGTACATAGCATGCGTAGTACATACTTATCTTCATACAATTGTAATTTTTGCAGTCGTACTTTTAAGAAAAAATTGCTTTTACAATCTCACTTATTTCATGTACATAATGAGTTAATATGTTTTAATAACACTGTTAAACGTGAGACTTCCAAATCCAAGATCTTTAAAGTAAATAAATCTCCTGAAAATGATATTTTAATAACTAGTGCAAGTGAAAACTCATTATGTTCAAATAATCTTGTTCAATCAGGAAAGATAAATACTACGCTTATAAATAAATCTCGTAACGATGATGTGATTAATACTGAGAAATCAAGAACCGAAAAATTATTCAATAACGAAGTGTCGCCAACTAAAAGATTACGACAACCAACATTAACGGAATATCTTGAGCTTTGCAAAAAAAAACGCAATATTAAATTTAGTCCAAGTAAATTGAACATTACAAAAGATGATTTTCCTACGTGTGCTTTACATCGTGATGATCAAATAAAAAAACTTCCAGTAGAACAAAATGGACAAATTGATCTTTTATCTACACAATCAGATAATCTTCTAAAACGAACAGTACGTTCTATTCAGAAACAAAGTATGAAACATGAAATGCATAAAAAGCCATTTGTAAAACTACATGCAGATGTTGAAATGATGAAGTCTTTTCTAGAAAAACTTTCTGATACGGTTGTCGAAAATAAAATAACCAAAGATGGAACCAGTAATATTATTTCATATGATCGTGGAATACCTTACAGTTTACGATCTTTAAATGGAATTTCTTCCATGGAAGCAAGTGCAAATTTAGGAATGAGGAAGAACAAAAATGTATCTAAGAAGTCTCGATTTGGTACAGAATTTAATATTAAAAATAAAGAAAACGGGGTTTTAAAGCAAACGATTAATTTAGAAAAGATAACTTCTAAAGTGGATTGGAAAATTATTATGGCTTATTTTAAATGCAAGGAGTGTACAATTTTTTTAACAAGATGTGATGAACAACCAAGAAATTCTTATCAAATTTCTGCTCTTAAAACCAAGAAAAACACTTGTCTTACTTCTGGATGCAACTTTCAAGAAAGTGATGTACGAAATGAAGTGAAGCTAAAAGACGTAGAGGTTTCTTTGGAACGTTTAACAGTTGTTCCAACTGTACATATAAAAGAAAAAACACCGGATGTTGAGAAACACAATAACAATTATTTTTTGTGTAAAGTTTGTAAGGAGAGTTTTTCTTCAAAATTGGCCAAACGTATACATATTAAGTCGTCTCATATAGCATATATGTCAAGCATATGTGGTGCACGTTATAAGTTGAAGCATAAATTACTTCAACATTATCTACGCGAACATGTTTCTAAACAAAATCAATGTTGTATTTGTTATATGCTATTATCTGATTATGAAGCGTTGAAGCAACACTTAAATGTTCATTGTCTGAAGTATATTCAACGACAGGATGATCAATATTTAATAGATACTGAATTAGAATGCAACTTGACCAAAAAATCTAAGTATCTTCGTGACGAGACATTCTTGTCACGAACATCTTTGAAGGAACATCAAAGTCATTGTACAGTACAAAAAGAAATAGAAGAAGATCAGAAAGATTCCATGGAAGAAGCAAATTCATCCCCAAAGGATATTTCTGAAGTACAACATGAGAAGCCCGATGATATAGTTGACATAATATGTCACGAAAAAATTAATCTGGATGATTTATGTAATCCATTAAATAGCGACTGTGTAAAAAAATCGAATGAACATCAAATATCGTTTCATAAAAAAGAACAAGAAATCAATGAAGCTAATCAAAACATTCTTGTTAATAATAACTTAATTAAGGACAAAATAGGAACTATTAACGAATCGCAACACCCTAAAAAGCTTTTGGAAAATAATTCCACAATTAGTAATCAAGATGTCGCGAATACACAATTGAATAACATTGCAACAAAGAATGGAACTTATCCGTGCAATATATGTGGAAAGCAATTTCAAACTCCCAAGAATTTGGAAATACATGTACGCAATTTTAGCTTTACCCCTGATATTTGTCCATTGTGTGGCACTGGATTTAGTTCTAAACGTTTTTTACAGTCACATATTACTGCAGCGCATGTACCACATATTTCAAAAACTTACAATTTTCATTGTGTATTCTGTAACCAAGGTTTTTTTAAAAAACACGATCTTCGGTCTCATATATTACACTTACATGGTCAACAAGTACTCAATACGCTCACATGCAATCCTAATATAAATCAAGAGAAATCCAACAAATCAGTTACCCGTAGCACAGTATGTAACGTTTGTAATTTGGTATTTGAAACTCATGATCGCTATGTTGAGCATCGAATGTACTATTATAAAAATCATACATTTAGATGCTCACTCTGTGAACAAAACTTTCAAGGAATGTACATGTTTCATCATCATAACAAACTTACACATTGTCCAGAAGATAAACGCAAATCATACAATCACATCTGCGAGATATGCCATGAGGGATTCAATCATGAGTCACATTTTTATTCGCATAATATGCATGTGCATTCGAATGAAGTGAATTTAGGTGAAACTGCAAAAGAATCTAAAGAAGATACCAAGAATAGAAGCCGGGATTCATCCAACGTCCAGAAACAGATTAGAAATTGTTCTACGGATCAAGAAAACCAAAATGATCAATCCAATGAGTATACTTGCCAAATTTGTCAGATGAAATGTAGAAATATGGATCATATGGTAATGCACAAAGAATTTTATTCTAATGAGGGAGATTTTAAATGTGACAAGTGTAATAGACGATGCAAAACATTTGATTTTCTTAACCAACATAAGAAATTAACTCACTCTTGTCGAGATGTTTATAATGGACATATGTGTCATATTTGTGGCGAAGTTTTGGAAACAAGTATTTCATTGAAATGTCACGAAAAACACTTCCACTCAAATATTATCAGCAATAATACGGATAATTGGAAGAATCCAGAAGAATTGAGTAATCAGTTATTATCTTTAAATATAATATATCCAGGTAAATCTAAAAACAATACATGTAATGTAACTGAATACAAATGCTTATTTTGTGATATGAAGTTCTCTACTCCTAACACTGTCCAAACACATATTGTTTATGTTCATATGAATGATATGATAGCTGAACGAGCTACTTTAAAACTTGCTCTTCCCATTACTAATAACAATAGCATTCAGAAACAATTTGAAATTGGTCAAATACCATCAATATCGTCAATGTCATCTTCATCTTCATCATCGTCATTATCATCATCATCATCATCATCATCAACTGAAAGTAAGTTAGCTAAACTTCTTCAAAGATCGACGATTCAACAATCTAATAACATCGAAAGTACTATGGCTAAAAATAAAACTGTTGAATTATTTAAGAACTTCAGAACTATATATCCAAAAAATACAATTACAGAGAAAACTTCAAATCCATGTATTAACAAATCTAATGATAGTATTTCGACGTGTAGTATTATTGCATTAAATACGGAATCAAAAACAGATATTCCAGTTTCTCCATCCGTTGCAACAACTTCTAGGATTGTTGCATCAAATACTGAAGTTGGAAACAATGCTTCAGTTTTTCTATCCACTGGATCGATATTTAAAACTATATCCAATACTGAATCTAAAGATAACATTTCAATTTCTCTACCTGGATCAACCAACAATCTCCGAAAATATTATGAAATTCCTTTAAAATCTGGTTCGACCAATGAGTTTAAAACTAATTCATTAGCTAAGGGATCTATAATAATTAATAAATCCAAAACAGTACCTGCATATCTTTTACCAACTAAACCCCTATCAACATTCAAACGTATTATGCCAAAACCTTGGAAAAGCAATGAAATTACGAATCAAAAATCTGAATCAGTGAACAATTACGCCACTGGTCATAGTTATTCATGCCCATTATGTCCGCTAGAATACCCATCTTTGCTGTTCTTCCATGCACATCTCAAATATGCTCATGCAGATTCCATCGTTTCCATTGGAACTGATGAATTGACTGTCCCACAGGTGAATAAATCTCAGAAAGCCTCTATGATAGAATGTTTATTGTGTCCATGTACCTTCCCTGACGAAACCAAGTATAAGAAGCATTTGAGAAATTCTCATACATATTATGTGTATATCCCAAATTCTCAAGAGATGACGAAAATTAATAACGTGCGTAATCCTCTAACGCAGACAAACGTTAACAGAAAAAGCACAGTTCCTGAAACAATTACTATAGATGATGATGATCATGATAACGTCAAGAATACATCAGATCAAGGAACAGTCGAAGTTACAACGCTCAATTACAAAGAACAGAATGAGAAAATTGGTAAATTAAGAGTGAAGCCTCTTGCAAAGATCATTGAAAATTTATCTATGGATTCTGCATCGAAACTCCTATAGATTAAACAAATCATTTTGATATCAAATTGCCATTAAAACAGTTAACAACACACACATCAATTTACAAAATATTTAAATGATAAACTGGTATAACAAAAAAATGTCACTTCAGTTTTGATAATTTGTTGTAGAAAGAGTCGAATGAGGAAAAAAACTAATTTTTTATTGCAATTATATATATATACATATATA
>NW_017305508.1:44795-51050 GCF_001594115.1 Trachymyrmex septentrionalis
CTATATTCTGTTTTACCAAATCAAATGTATATACTTACATATAGATAAATAAAAAATTAAATTATAAACGAATACGAGAAAAGAGTAGGATAAGTTAGTTATTACTAATGCGAATAAAATAGGAAAAGTTATTATCAATTTGTATGTAACTTCTTTGAATAAAAAAAGAGACAATTATTGTATAAATGTCGCTCATTTGCTATATGACATAACGGAAAAATGTACATTTTTTTTAGCTGCTTGCAAAAAACCAGAAATGCAAAGAAAAAAACGTACTTTAGAAACATACTTTTATTCTTTTGCAATCAATTATTAGATCAAAATTGAATTTAAAAATTAATATTATAAAATTTTTATGATTTAACATTTATTTTCTAAAAAATTTTGTTTTTTAAGTTGTGTTGTTACTAAATATGAGCGATATTTATATCTATTTATCAAACAATATAGCCCATATTCAGAACGCGCTTTTATCTCTAAAATTCTATAATATGCGTGACGTAAAGTATATTATGTTAGTACGCTAACATACATCTTTGTAAGCGCGTTGTGAATACGGGCCCATAAGTACATTAAGGTTTTATTTATTATATATCGTCGTATTAACATAATAATTTTATATTGATAGATATTGTATTAATATTAATTATTATATTAATATAATAAATCTTATGTTAATTAAGATGTTAATCTCGATATTAATCTTACATTAATTATCAAATATTGTAAATTGATTTAATTATGTTGTTAAGAAAATCTTAAAGTTGTCTATTTTACCGATTTAGTAGAATTTACACACATAGGATTTACGTGTCATCGACACATCTCTACACATTACTACGTCGTATGCTTACATATGCACAAGTTTTCTCTATATAACTAATCTTTCATATTAGATATCTAAATCTAATTTTAGAAATATTTTTATTTAATTTTTACTTTGTATGTTTGTTTAATTTCTAGTCCAAGATTTTATACATACAAAGTATGAAATTAGTATATAAAGTGAATATTGTTACGAGTTACGTCGACGCTAAAAATCGATAACTGTAATTTTCCAATTTTTTTGTTTTATATAGAATCAATTAGTTTGGACTGCAGTGCCGTTATACTTTATTTGTAAAAAAGAATTTTTTAAAACTGTGTGTACATAAAGGAAGTTAGAAAAATATTTATTTGAAAAATAATCGGTAAAACAGACGATTTTAGGACTTCCTTGAATAGAAATTAAAATTATAATCGAAGTTTAAAAAATCTAATATCACTTTTAAATATTTTTAAAGTTTGTCTTACATGTATAAGAATAAGTAGGAATAATATAATTCTAATTTTTTTGTAAGTAGCATTTAAAATTTTTGTGATTGAGATGTAAATATATTGTTATATCAAAATTAAATTGTTTCTTCAATGTATCTTTTAAAAAATTACTATTAAAAATCAATAAAAACTTTATATTTCTATTTGAGAATTTTACTATAATTCTTTCATAATTTTATTATAAAATCTTAATTCCTGTTTGGTGATATTGTTCCCGCACACAGAACGCGGCAACGCTTGCCACATGCGGAAGTTATTGCACTAACCAATAATTCTATGTTCTTAAGTCGGCCTCACCATGCAAAACTTCTAGAAATGATATAACATTACTTCCGCTGCGCTGCAAGCGTTGCCGCGTTCTGTGTGCGGGAGCCAATAGAATATCGAGTAGCTAAACAAAAGAGATTTCGTTCCGTGTTTCGTATGCCTGTTTTATTATCGATCTTTTTAAGGCGATTACAGCATGTCTGTATCTGTTAAAGTCTCGCAGCAAACTCCATAATCTTTTCTTCTCGAGACATGTTATTGCTGAACCTTTTCTTCTTCCAGATCCTAACATCTAAATATTTTTTTCATCCATCTCTATCGATCTTGTTTATCTCGATTTTCAGTTATTCCTGACGGTTGAATATATTTAAATGTTTGGGTCTCAATTAGATGCTACACAATTATTCATTCTAAATATTACAGCAGTTAAATGCTTGAGAAAATCTATTGAGAAAGATCGGAAAGAATTCGACTCGCTAGTTTAATACGAGAAAACTATATAAAAGAAAATTTAAATATCGCTATTGTCTTAAGTCGCGAATACATGTGCGAATATGTGTACATACCGAACATCTCCAGCCATCTCACATGCATGTTTGTACACAAGAATCGTGGACGATGTGATCGCCACAGGACTTCCCTGTCGGTGATGCACTTACAATATGATAAATAATAATTAAAAAAAAACTACAGAATTAAAATCTCGCGTTAGGCTGCCTAATACATGTGATTCCCAATGTATACTTAATATAAATTTCAATGCAAATAATTACAACAATATTTTTGCAACCACAATACACACACGCGCGCGCACACGCACACACGCGCACACACACACACACACATAAATAATTCATTCGTAACGCATGAGTCAAGAAAAAAAGAAAAACATTATTATTTATTATTATAGTACGAGTATTACTAAACATGGAACTTATAGCACAGCTAAAGAAAAAAAAAATAATTTGTCTCAATTGCTCTTTTATGTTATACAAATAGTTTTACTAATTATGAATCTCATCTTCTTGATCCGACTTGAAGGCAATCAGGCAATTTCAATTTTCTTCCCAATCTCGTTACAATTGCGGGACGTTCCTCTGGAAGCCCTTCGCTCTGGCTCATATTTGCTCTTCTGTTATTATTTTGGCCCAGCGTTTCCGCCATCTGTGTATCGCTATCTGTTGTCGAATCTGTGAAAGCAAATATACTGACTTTAACTGGTCTGTCGAAACCGTGATATCTTTGCCATGCATACGCACAAAAACTTTTGTCGACTCGATTCGAGACCACGAACGGTCCATCGCATCGTAAGAAGGCAACATTTTCGGTCTCTCATATCAAACAAATACTTGGCTAGCTGTTACCAGATTCTTGAATGCGAATGGGTGACTTCCTCCATGACAAGTCCCCATGATCGAACGATTCGTTGAAACACCGGCGCAACATAATTAGCAATGTCGCTCGAATCCTCTGATGACGGTCGACTCAGGAACTGCCCCGGAAGTTCAGATCGCTTCTCTGTACATCAATTCGGCAGTTGTTACCAGAAGGTCTTTTCTCCACACAACTCACATTCCTAACAGGATAGTAGAACAGCAATGCTTCAATCCACCGGTTGTCCTCGGCACCGGTGGCACTTGATCACGGCCTTGAGCTGGCGATGAAGCCGCTCCACCATATCATTCGCTTACGGATGGTATGCTGTTGTCCTGAGATGTGCTGTTTCCGTCAGTTCGCTCAACTGACGGAAAAGGTGGAACTCGAATTGGCATCCTTGGTCCGTGGTGACTCACAGAGGCGACCTGAAACGGCAACTCCAGCTCTCATAAAATACTTTGGTGACCGTCTCTGCTTCCTGGTCTCTTAGCGGGAATGCCATCGCGTGAAGCGGTCAATACAGATGAAATAGTATCTCTTCCTCTCTGAAACTAGCATAACAATGTCAAGATGCACATGTTCAAATCGCTGTGTGGTGCGTCAAATACTCCAACAGGCGCCGTAACATGCCGAGAGATTTTCGATCTCTGGCACGGCACGTATGCTCAGACCCACTTTTAGCAATCCACGTTAATCGCTGGCCACGTAGAATACCTATAATAAGAGTACGGGTAACGATTGGTCCGCTAAATTGAGGCAAAAGCGGAAGTTGCATATCATGTACTATAAGTGTACATTTACACAATCATTTACACTGTTTTTAACGAATTTTGTGTGCGTCAGAGCCGTCAGAGGTGAGTGATTTGTTTATTGATCATTTATTTGGCGAGTCATTTAGATTGAGAAGAAGGAGAGATGAGTGGATTGCAGTGGAATTATATATTCTTTTAATGACATAAAAACGAGAATTTCTTGTGTAGTTATTATAACTTAATCTATTTGTTTTTTGACATATTAGAGGTACAATGCCTGAGTGTGTAGCAAATTATTGCACAAACCCAGGCATTGTAGCTCTAATATGTCAAAAAACAAATAGATTAAGTTGTAATGACTACACAAGAAATTCTCGTTCACAAACTCTGCCAAAAAAGTTATAAAATGTGTCGTTTTCCATGAAACCCAGAAAAAAAATTTGGGTTAATAACATAAGACGATAAGACTAGATTCCGTCTGATAATTCGGTGTTATATGAGATTAGTAAGAATTTGCTTTTATAATTTTTTAATATAAATAAATTATTAAACGATGTATATTCCAGGTATATTTTGATGCCACGAATGTATTGCTGCCACGGAATCAAAGGCGCACCAAGCGCATGCGTTTTAAATGTTTCACAGAAGAGACATTATTTTATATCAACCTTTCAACGTTTCAGTTTTTTAAAAGCATGAAATCAGTAATTAAACAAAAATTGGAAGTTCTTTCAATTCAAGACAATATCACAACATTTTTATTTGAGAGATTCCAAGACCTTTCGTATTTGCTAAATTGTGACGATCTCAAAAAGAAAATAATTAAAAAATATTGCACACTTCATTTGAAAACGTTTTCTGTGATAATCCTCAATAACAGATCCAATTTTACTAGTAAAAGTATGACTATACACCTAAATATTAAATGACTTATGCGTAATAATCAAAGAATATTATTAGAGTTTATTATTTTCAATTTTGAGTTTATTTATAATTTTAAATTATTAACTTGTTAATATTTGCTTATTATATAATTGTAATAATGTTTATTGGATTTAACTATTAATTATGTTAATATATTCTTATTTTATTTGACATGTGTCAGTTGTTTTTATTTGTCATATGACTGTAATTTCTATTTTGATTTTTATTGTAATATTACCGTGAAATATAATACCTTAGTAATTAATTTATGTGCGTTTAAGATAAGTTATTTTATTAATTTCTTTTTTTATGATTCATCATTGATTTTGTGTGCGTGCGTGCAAGAATGATGCACACGTATTCGAACATATTCGAGCGGATAAATTGTATAATGCATCGACTTACACTAGATAATACATCGAGTCCTTTTAAACAGATTTATCTCTTTTTTCACATTTACTTTATACTTTAAAATGCAAAGTAAAAGTTTTATAGTTATATTATTCTATAATAGTCCTCTTAAAATAGGATTTCTATAAACGAGAACAGATTAGATAGATTAAATTCATATGAATTAATTTTCGAATCCGCTATTCGCGAAAAAAATATTGAATTTTGTAGAGACTGAATACACTGAATCCGTTTCTATACGTTTGGATAAATATAATAACGTGAATTCTAGTGGATTCATATAGATTTATAGAAATGAAATAATAGTTTGCGATCTCAGAGTGATTTATCATTAGAAAGTATCTACCAAGATAATCACAGATATATGAATCATTTCTTCCCGAATGAACCGTAGTAGTATACAGAGTAATACTATACAACATGACGGATTCACAGCAACAGGGTGACTCCTGGATATAACTTGCGTTTGTCGTGACCAGAGTTATGTCTAGAAATTACCTTGTCGCCGTGGTTCCACAATATTACACTGTATATCATACCGAAATTTGTGTTTGGGAGATAACGACTTATATTACGACTTATGTATTAGTTATATCATCTCGGTGCATGCTTTTCAATGATTTATTTGCCGAGATCGGTAACTAGCAGTTGATGAATCTCCCATGTTAAACAATTCTTCAATACCGCGCGTTAAATTCAAACGAATTAGTTCATTGCGTTGAATATTGAGTAAGATACCAAAAGTAAATCACTAATACGTAATTACAGATTCAATCGGATTGATCGTATGTTTCATTTCTAAGCACATTGGGTGAGATACAGAAAGTAAATAACCATTCCATAATTACTGATTCAAGCGAATTACGGATAGAAAAGAATTTAAAAAATTCAAAAACTTGATTCGACATTACTTCAATGAATAATTTTCAATATTTTTCAATAATTTCTCGTTTACAGAGATTACTTCTAGTAACAGCTTCATATTACCACACACACACACACACACACACACATTCTATTTTACCAATCTCACTTACAAAGTAATCTTTTAAATTATTTCTAAATCTGATGGCATTAGCAGCTGCATTGTTATCAGCCTCCCAATACGTTGTAATATATTTAAAGCAAGCACTTCTCGATGCCGTGCACCATTCTCAAGTAGCTCACCATATGGCTCTTCCCAATCAATCAATTTGTTAACGTTGTA
>NW_017305509.1:0-915 GCF_001594115.1 Trachymyrmex septentrionalis
GTCTGCATACATGAAAAGCTTAGGGGATAGAAAAACGTTAAACAAATTAGACATAAAAAGTAAAATTCCGTGAATGGAATCCTGAGGTACTCCAGAAAAAACCAACACGAGAAGAAGAGAAAAGAGACAAAGAATTATATTTGAGGACTTTTCTGCTGCGTGCGATTTGTAAAGAACGAGCAGATTAGCGAGAGAGCGGAATGAGAGAGACTGCATAGCTTGAGTTTAACTAAAAAGTAGGTCATGGTTAACGGTGTTGAAAAAGCTTTCTATAAAAATGTTTTATAATTTTGTATTTGCCTATAATTGTGAATTTTTAATACTGTTAATTAAAAATACGATTAAACGAAAGAAAAGTAATAAAAGATCAAGTATTATTATATTGGAACCAGGAGTACATTTAAAAATTTGTACCTTAAAACGAATGAGGCTAATGAGAATTAATGTAATGGTGATCAACGGAATGATATCTTCCAAGTATATGTTCATGTCATTTTCTCCCGAATACAACAAGTAATTTGGATAGTAATGGAAGTACATCAGAAAGCCCCATTTGGCCAAAGCATATAGGTAAGAAAGATACGCCCTAGGTTGTCCACGAGGATATTCGATCAAGTACAAATTGCAAAACGATCCAATGATCAATAACGGTGCCAGCGCTCTTTCTAACGTCTCTGTCATAGTTTCTCTGAATCGTCGGCTAGTATTTTAATTGAATTAGTTCTTGCTGCGTGAGACACAAATACGTTTTAATATTTTTTATAAGATTTTCGGAAATAGTTTTCGCAGTTCCTTTAGAAACTTTGTGAGAACAACACTGTAAGATTTGTACACTGGGGGATAACGTATGTAAATGCCGTTAAACCAACAAGTATTGAACAATAGAACGGACACACAGATAATCTAGATAGATTG
>NW_017305509.1:1137-1875 GCF_001594115.1 Trachymyrmex septentrionalis
TAAAAGCCGTAAAGCAATTTTGGTAAATATGTATTTTAGGTGACACATCACCAATTCGAATGTCCTTTTGATATATTGTAGGGGAGAATGCTCTGAATGATTACTCATAAAAAATGCAGGACGGTATTGATTTAGAAGATATAGTAAATTAAAGTTCTATAATATGTAGAGAATAAATTTGAAAAATAATTAAACGAAAGATAAAAATAAACTTTAAATACATAAATACATACTTAAAAAATGTTTTTATATAAGAGTCAAGATTTAATATAAGAGATAAATATTCATCATATTTTATTTTGTCAAGTACGCTGACAAGAATAATAAAAAAAATAACATATTTAATTCTAATCGGTCTTTACAATAGATATGACATATTTGCGTTATAATTATGGGGCAGTAAATAAAACTGAAATTATTAGAAGTTAGCAAATAATACTAAACATACAGTTATGTCTTATTCTCGATTTATGTTATCTTCGTAGTACAGTTCTCTTCTTTGTTTTACTCTTTCTTTCTAAATTTAATACTAACTGACATAAGAGAACATGTATGAATATACGTATATATTATAAAGTTACATACAATGACTCATAGAACAGAATAAATGCAATACATAATGTAACTAATGATTCAAAAAGGCATAGACGAAAATGACTTTTTAATAATACTTAATGAAATAAATATAACGTTAATTTGCTATAGATATTTTAATTCAAGAATTCTCAAAATTAAATT
>NW_017305509.1:1975-2621 GCF_001594115.1 Trachymyrmex septentrionalis
CTAAATTTCCAGTGGCATGAGTGGATCAGTTTCATAAGTCGTTGTATGTAAATAACTTTGTGTACTATATATAGTATACATATTTTTAGTATAAGATTTTTAGAAATAGAAAATCTATAAAGTGGTCTGTTCTGTAAGCGTGGTGTCGCTCTCACACTCAGTATTTTGTGGCGACAAATTCAATTCACAATGATCGTTATTCTTTTCGCAAGCCTTCTTTGCCTGTTCTAAAAGACTTTGCGCCATCTCATTGCCCGTCTTCTCCACCATTTGTGAAAAGTAACCAGTTGGTTTGTCGTGTAACAGCTAATATGGGCAACCAAATTCCTATTCACATGATAATTCTAATTATCAAATGCATATAAAGACTTTCTTCAGGATATTAAAAAGTTTTCCAAAAAAGCTCGTCGATTATTCTTTGTATACGTAACATTGAATTTTCAGAAAAAAGTATATTATTAATAATAAAAAATCAATTTTACATTTTCTAAATAATTTGAAGTAAATTTTCTTTCTAAAGAGTAAAAATTAAGTTGATCTTGAATAAGAATAATCCAATATTCAATCTTAAAGAATAAAATTTCACTTTTTAGAATGAATTTTATTCTAAACATCTTTCAGAAATTGAACTGATCATGCTATTAAT